>NC_051179.1:49949489-49971989 GCF_013339695.2 Rhipicephalus sanguineus
CGCTCGCAAAAGCTTCTTACACTGCAGTTGTTCTTACGAGATGAGTCCATACGCTGAAGATATTGTTGGCGATGGCGACCGGCCACTGACAAAGAGAACATATGAAGAAGTTTTGTGATTTCCACAGCGAGTTACTTCCCGGTAATCTCCCATTGTACCGACTGACGATGTTCGCCCTCACCTGCGTCGTTATTCTCATTATTACATTTTCTTATACCCTCTACATGAATCCACTAAACCTTTACAACAACGCGCCGCTTACCTCTGCATTAGCTCTCTTCCAAGTGGCGATAAAACAGATACAGAAAGATAAGCTTTTCTTTTTTCGCACGAAGCCACGGAGACATGCACAGAGGAGCCGATGAGTAATTCACGCGAGGCACTCTTCGTCGCCTTTTGTTATGAAAATGGGTGCACCGATGCGCGCGCCCTGCTCTAAAGCGAAGAACGCGCGCGTTAAGGCACCCTAAGCGTGGCCTCCGGGATTAACTCATGCAGCGCGCCACGGCGCGCTGTCAGAACTTATCACGGAGGCCGCGCCTTAACTGTGCAAGCGCTTCAACCCTACCTATCGAGATTTCGAAGACGTCAGGAAAGAACACGAAGCTTCAGCAGGTGTACCTGGGCTTTGCTGCGCTTGTACGCCTTTGCTTCGGTCAATAGGGCTTCGTGTTCCTCGTGCGTTCCGGCAGCGCACCTATCAGGCTTGCAATGCGTTCTTCGAGATTCTAACAGCATTAGTGATTGTCCGCAGGTCTCGAACGTGCTTTCGCACAATACTACGTTGCTTGGCGGAGGCAAACCGTCTCTCACTTTTTAGAGCGAAAACTCTACACTCCATGTCTTCCAAGGTCATTCATCGCGTCGCAATGACCCTGGGCAGCCGGAGCACGAGTGCTGAAGGCGTGACGTCAAGCCACATGATCCGCTGCGGAGAGGCGTCGCAGCTGCGCTCGCTCGGAGCCTCGCTCCTTCGGTACCACGTGACCATGGGCGAAGATATAGAAGGCCCCTAATCCACCCAGGTGTCGAAGTTTAGTTGTGGCGTTGCAGATGTGCACCAGTCTACAGCGAACACTGGCGTAATTACACGTGATTGATCATCTAAACGCGGTCCTTGCTCGTTTCGCTCTTTCCTGCGCTACGATGCGTTCGTCGGCTCGTCTCTCCGCCTCTGCGAGTACTCCTTCTCGCCGTGCGAGGAGAAAGAGAAGGAACGCGCGCACCTTTCGCTCGGGATAACAATGTTTACAAGAGTTAAACCTCAGCCGATTTCTCTCCACTTGATTCCTACGTAAGCAAATATAAGAAAAAAATATTAGGCGGGAAATGGTCTTTGGGGATTCCTCGAACTATACGGAAAACGCACTCACTTGTCTGTTGCTTCGCGATAGCTAGCACTGAAAAGACACCGTGCAGAAAATACTGCACAATTCAGTCTCTTCCGAGACTTTTGTCGCTCTTTCGTGTTCACAGACGAGAAACATACATCCGCTGCTGCGGTCGGAACACAAACCTCGCTCATTTGTCTCGCGTAAAATAATGGTCTTAACGAGAAAAAAAATACGGTAATCCGTTAGCGCGTGTTTTCTCGGAAAGGCTCGATCACTGGTTCCTTTCCCGCCACCAGCTTCACACTTAAACGACAAAGAAGCTCCGCACCGTGCGACCACGATACGCCGCACACTTCTTGCCTTTGGAGCATTGACCTGAGCAATGGTACCGCATTACATATTTGCTATGTATGTAACTTACCGCGCGCTCCGACAAAGGAGATAACGGATATGATCAATTCCTTGCCTTGCGCAGCTCGTTCGCGGAATTTCATAGCGCTCGCCCAAAAAGTATAAGCACTTTCCGTGCCGCCGTCTTCGTTCCGCGAAATGGTTTTCTCGCCTTCGGAGAATAAGCGGCCCGCATTGCGTTTTCATTATTTCATGCGAAAAAGCGAGAACCGAAGAGAACCGTAGTCACTCCTGGCCGCACCTGCGTTCGCGCAAAGCACTCCTTTTTTATTATCATATTTTGGCCATTCAACTTCAGCCAAATGTGGTTACCGGCGCACGCCCGTCGAGTGCACTTTGTAGCGGTATAAAGTTGTAGCGGTGCAATCATAGCAACGTTAGCGAAACGTAGTCTTTCGAGTTATTCATGAAACGCGCACGATTTTAGTGCAGTGACCATATAGCATAGCGCGTGGTCCGATAGTTATTTCTAAACCTTGCGGCTCGAATCCGCGCTGCGCGTAACTATCGTAATAGAAAGCTTTAGTTCTGACTACGCAAGCGACTTGCGTACTAAAGAAACCAACATGTGCCGGGCTGGAAACCATACGTGTAATGTAGCTTGCATACGCAAGCACCGCATTTCGATGAGGGATGAAATGAAAGAATACCCGTATACTTAGACTTACATGAACGCTGAGGAACATAAGGTTATTTCGGAGTCCCCTACTACGGCGTACCTCACGATCCTATCCTGATTCTGGCACGTAAACCTCCAGCAATTATCATTATTTGCAGTAGTAATGCGTACGCAAGCGCTACGCAAGCACGTCGTGTCGCTTAACATGAAATATGTCGGATATAACGAATGCCGTCATTTACCAGCAGAACTACGAAATTCCAGCTGTCACTAAACAATAAAAAGCATAGGGTCCCTTGTGAATTCGCCTAAGACGACTCGAAGGCGAAAGTCATCTTCTTTTTCCTCTCAGTCCATCTATCGATCCTTCCCCGCCACCCATCGCAAGCTTTACGCACCTAACGTGCTTTTGCACTGCCTCCAGGATCGGAGGCATTGCAATCCTTCTGCACCTCACCTGGTTTCGCGCTGCCTCCGTGATCGGCCCACATTTCACCAAGCAACGACATCATGTGATGACGTCAGAAATTTTGTGGATCTGTGACGTCATGATGACGTAATATGGGTCACTTCAACCTATGGCGATGATTTTTTCGCATCACTCGTGTTGGCGCCGACGCCGCCGACGCGGTACGCGGGTCAATTTTAGCGTTTGATGAGGCATCTAAGGCTTTCGCCTTAAAATATAAAATTATATATATTTTCTTGATACCTATTATATGTCCTTCGCATTACGTATCCTACATAAGGACTTCACGCAGAATAGCTATTTCCAGTCAATATATAGAAAGTGAGGAGGGTTCCCATAAGTGGCTACTGTCAAAACGGACGATCAATCACATTTATTTTTTTTCCTTTATTCTGACAAATGTTTGCGCATGCGCATTTCATCGCTTTTTCTACAAACCGCTTAATTCTTACACATCATTTTTCCCGGAGCCCTTGAACGATCCATGAGCGCATGCGTAAGCTACGCATGTCAACAATAATTAGCGACTATTAATCCACTTATCGTGAACCATTAATTAGGGTCTCTATGCTTCTTACGAAGCACTTGGCCGATAAAGTCCCTTGAATGTTCGTTAATATAAAATGCATACAGAGTACGGACGATAATGTAATAAATGGCGCAACGGCAATATCTGCAGTTCCTTTTGGGAGCTCTCTACGAGGATATCTACAAAACTCTGAAGAATTTTTCACGTGAAGTGTGACGGCTTAGCTTACACACTTTTGCAACCCTGAATACAAGAAAGCTGATTATAACAATACTAATAACTCGAACATCGAAATGAAGAGAGATAGACAGTTGATGACATCGCTGGGCGAGTGATGAAAATTGAGAGCCCTCGTGGAAACGCCATAAAGCGGCGAAAAACGAAAGCTTCGTGTTCATTGCTTTTCTCATCGCATAAATGGTCCAATTACAGACATAATTAGCCTAACTATGCGGGATTAAAGTGTACGGGAGAGAATGAACTAGGAACAGACCAAGGGTAAGGAAGAAATAAAACGTGCGGTTCAGCGAGCATAACATGGATGACATCTGAAAGACCACAGAGTTTCAAGCGTTGTCCTTCTAATTAGTTGAAGCGTGATGTTTTAAATCCGCTCGGTTTGAAAAAAAGCAGAGCAGATTATATAAATTAAGCGAGCGTTAAGTCTTTAAGCGCATTTGGTAGCGCTCGTAATGAAGGAAAACCAAGACTGCTTTCAAACATACACGATACTAATTATGTATTACCTCGGCTTCGGGGAAAAAGAGCAGAAACACGTTGTATCGGTTTAGTGCGCTGGCTTTTGGTTCTGAGGTAGTTTATCCTACACAGCTAAGAGTGCAAACTGCGTTGTGAGCGTTGCGAAACAACCGAGATCTCTTATTTCGTTGAGCAGATTTTTTTCTTTTTCATTTCCTTGTTCTTTTCTTAGTTCAGTAACAAATTGATGATGATGATGATGATGATGATTGAATGGCCTGCGTATACATCCATTCTGGGACGTCTAATTAAATAAAAAGTAAGTGGCACACACGAAATGCTTTCCTGATCTCAATATGCAACGACACATAAAAATCTAAATATACAGAAAAATATTCCAGTAACTATTTAACAGATTGTAAGTGCATCATTACCCATTGAACAACAATGGTCATACCTTAGCTAATTTTTTGAGATTAGTCCCGTGTGAATAATATCTACTTGCACTTGGCGCGTTTCTCTTTAAGTAAAAAAGGCAAACAAGATGTTTGCTGAAGCACAACCACGATTTTGCTATCAACACTTTCGTTTTGCGAAAAAAAAAAGTATCAGTAATATGAACCGTTTCGCCCCACTAGTCTAGGCCAGCCCTCGCTAGTGACACGGCCAGCTATGACCGTTGGATGCGTGTTAAAAAGATTTCACAAGACATTACTTCATTTCATAAACGACACCGGTCTTACAGCACACATCTAATATACATACAAACACAGTGTATTATCCCTTAAGGGCCATTCTATGTCGCGATAAAAAAAAAACAAAAAAAAACCGCACTAAGCCTGCAGTGGCATACTGTTTTCGGTAGATTTTCAACTTTTTAAAACGAGTGGTAATCGATGGTGAATATCAAAACCAAAAGCAAAAAAAGAAAGTGTCTTGTTTCCTAATCTCCATACTACGTGGATTCCCATAAGTGGATAGATAGCGCTTTCTCCGAAAGACACCGAGTACTCTCACATGTATCTCCTTTAATTATCTTTTTTTTTTAATTTCTCATCGAGTACAGCATTGTTCGTGAAGGAAACTATCAGTTTTCCTAATTATACTAAGTGCGCGAGCGTGTACTTCATTACGCTCCGCAACACTGAGCTGACACTAAGTACTGCTCTCCATAAACTACCCATGCATGACGACTGATAATGAGCGACGCGAGCGCCACCCGCGCATGGCAAGCGTAAAGAGCCCGCGACACGGGAGCCATTTGCTTAATTTCCTTCATGAAACAAAATCCGAGTGTTTTTGTTTTTAAAGAACGCTAGTGATTAGCTACACTGACCATTAGGCCGAAGCTTCGGCTATCAGATTTCGTACCCCGTTTTTGAGCCGAATTGATGCCAATGGTACCTGCTATACGTAAATTAAGCCAACTATTTACGTCAGCATTTTTTTTACAACCCTGTCGGAGAGAATTTTGTCAAACACGTAAGCTAGAAGTCCACGTAACCTTACGTAATGTCCATCAAGAGGTTGCGCTGCCATGTGCCGGAGCTAACTTTCTATGAAAGCAGGTCTAGTCATATTCCGTCACCACTTTGGTCATTCTGTAGTGCGCCAGACACGATATATCGTTCGTTTTTTTCACCTGTTGGACGATTTAATTTCCACAAAGAAACAAAAAAATAAACTTGAAAATCCTCTGTAAGCTATTGGAATAAATTTGTCCACGCCTGTGACATCGTCCTTTTGGAACCTCCATTTCTAGGTTCTGCGACACGAAAGGTTGCTTGGAAGCGTGGAATTATATGAATGAAACCAATAGGTTATTCATCCAAGCACGTAACTTATCTTTTCGCATGCAGACATGTATTTATATACAATCTCCTTGTCTTTTTTAATGAGGAGTTTTGTGTAATTTTGTTCGACTTTGTATTGCGCACTTAAATTTTGTCCTTAATTCACAATTTCTAATCTGTAAGTCACCTAATTCCTAGCTTTTATAACATTTTGTATAAACATCCGATTCATGGGCGATACATGGGCGATACATGAGTCTGAGCCACGGTTGATAAAAACAACCAACATCAAGAACCGTGTTCGGCGAGTGCCATCTGTTTAATTCGTAATAAAAATTGTCGTATCTGAAAATAAAACTCATAATTTTCATCGATTTTCCAGTATCTATTTTATTCTTTCCTTTTGCTAAATAACCATATTACTTCTATTATATGAAACACATTATGGCGGTCCTTCTTTTGTTTGCTTAGCGATCGATCCTGGTGAAGCAACATATTCTTAAACACGTGGAAATAGCTACTGTGTTCCTGGTTTCCTGTTGAAGAGATACATATCGTATACCTACGGATACCCGCTACGGTTATGGAACAATCTCACGTAACGTATATAGCTTACACGGAAACGACCGTGTTAGTAAAGTACGTTTATCTTTTTTTTTTTTTCATTTATTATAGAGACCGCATGCGGTCAAGCGAGCGACCAGGTATTGCGACGAAAATAGCTTTAGTGAAGCGACTAAACATAGAACCGACATTTTTTTTTTTCCTCCACCAGCAAATGGCAGCCCTACACGCTAGAGAAACTCCTGCCGTGACTCACCTATACGAGTATAGTACTTGTCTGGAGCAAGGCTAACATTCCGTGCGGGAAAAAAGTTCTTTCAGAATGCAGCCTACACGACGACCCGCTGACAGAGTATTGCTGTTTCGAGTAACAGATGCCGGGCAGCTGCCGTGTTCTCTGTGGCCGCTCTGATGATCAAAGCCAGAGAAGCGAGTTCTAATGACAGTCTTGCGTAAAATGTGACGTTTATTTCGCGTCGTTTACGTTGCCATTACACCTGGGGCTCTTGCTGCAAGCTCCCATGCCCTTCGAGTACCTTACGTAACGTCATCATGTTCTGGTCTACTGCTCTGAAGATCTGCTACATTGTGCAAGAACGCTGACGATCCTAATATTTTAATAGCATATTGCAGCGCGAAACTTTACCCTTCGGAGTGCTAATCGGAGTGCTAATCGGAGTGCTGATTGTGTGCAATCAGACGACAAAAAGTCGCACAGTCCCTTATGTTTTTGCCTAAGACGACTCGAAGGCAAAAGCCTTCTTCTCTTAGTTCTCAGTCAATTGTATTGACCCCCCCCCCCCCCACGAAAGCTTTCTGCACCCAACGTAGTTTTGCACTGCCTCCGGAATCAGAAGCATTGGAAGCTTTCTGTGCCTCCTGGACGATGCCGTGCGAGACGTCGTCATGTGAAGTCACGTTAAGTGACGTCATAGTGACGTCATGATAACTTCACAAATTTTCTCGACCTCTGACGTCATGGTGACGCAATATGGTGACGTCATCGCGTTATTTCTGCATCACTCGTGTTGATGCCGACGGTCGCTTCTCGCGTTTGATAAGGCATCTAGGGTTTTCGCCTTTAAAAAAAAAGCTTTTTTAAAACGCGATTTACCCGTGTTAGCACTAAATAACATCGCTAAATCTTCCTGAGGGCATTAGAGATAGGAGTCTTTAAATATGACTCCGTGAATGATTGGTCTCATCCATTGCAGTTGTCAATGAGCGGACAACAGCTCCAAGGTGGACACTGAAAAAAAGAAGACTTTCGAAACGACTGCACAGTCATTATTCCCAGAAATGGTGCGTACATGAGGTTCACATTTGAGAAGTCGACGACTCAGCACACGCAATAATTCACTAAATCCTTCTGGCGTCAGACTAGTGAGATGCCGGAAAGGCTGAACACTTTTATTGCTATTTTGCTATTACTAAACAACAAACGCACCAGCACACATACACACAAGAACGCGCGCAGATGCACACGTCTCTCTAGTAAGTTGAGACGGAAGAACACGCGAAAATATTCACTTTGTCTAACGGTCACATGCATGCGGCTGTTCCTAAGATTAAACCCCTACCTAGAGGCGCTAAAGAAAAATGCCACAGGGTCTCCCTTACGCCCAAGCGTGACGTCAATCTGTGATGTCAGATTATGTGACGTCATAGTGAAGCCATGATGTTAAATTTTGGCAATTTCTGACTCATGATGATGTGAGAGGGTGATGTGTGATGGTGATTTCTAGCATCACTCGTGTTGACGTCGCCGCGTTTTCGCGTTTGATGAGGCATCTAAGGCTTTCGCTTTAATAAAGGCGACTTCGGGAACAGCTTGTAGCACATGAATTCTACATTGTAAAATATTCGTCATGTAAGCTCTTTTATGTTGTTATTTCTTCTAGAAGAACCTATTCGCGTAATATACGATGTATATTACTCTATTTTTTCGAAAGTTAAAGAAATGTAGAAAAAGAACGACATATATTTTTTTTGCTTTGCTTTTCGCGTGGTCGTGCGTTTCTTGCAGTAGCCAGGCACCTCGCTTACCGTGCTGTGGGTTCGATCGATGAAAGCAGCCAGAAATGATATAGTCTTTAACAGCACCACGACGAAGCGGGAATCCTGTCGGTGACATCACGAAATGAGAGGCGATTGAGTAATGGCAGGATTCAAAAGTTAGCTATCCAGTTTCCTTTCCTTTCTAAAGAAAGTTTTCCGAAGCGTCAAGCAATCTCGATACCTGAAAGCTGGTAAGTTGGCCCGCGCAGTCTGCGCAGCGCCTTCAAATGACACATCACCCGCCTTCCGGTACGCTGATGGATTGCCTAGGCTGATTGAGTCCTTAGATTTCTGGATGACGCCAGAGCGCCAGCTAACTTTACCCGTGGACAGGATGGATGACAACGTGCACTGTCGTCACGTGGGTAAGTTTTGGCGCTGCCTACTTTTAGCTGGGACGCGCACGAACCGTGCGCAAGGTGACTGATCTTCACAAAAGACCTGGGTGCGTAATAAACATAAATAATAATTGAGGTTTTACGTCACATGAACCACGATATGATTATGATTGATGCCGTAGTGGAGGGCTCCCTAAATTTCGACCACGTGGGGTTTTTTAGCGTGCATCTAAATCTAAGTACACGGGCCTGTAGCATTCCGCCTCCGTGGAAATGCAGCTGCCGCGGCTGGGATTAGAACTCGCGACCTTCACGGCCAGCGGTCCAGCACCATAATTACCACCGCGGCGGGTGGGCGCGTATACACAGAAACAACTTACGATAGAAATTGAAACGTACAAGTCTAATTAAACAACACCCTTTTGTCTGTATTAGTGAGTAGCTCATTCACGTTATTCTTTTTCCCTTTTTTGTCATTTTATATGCCTATAAAAACTATCGTCCACGCTTATAGTAATGCGCTCTTGAAGCATGTTGTCACCGGCAAGTCATTCTCATAATTAGAGGAGCACTATGTAGAGAATAGTGAAGTCTGGGAGCTCGTAATCATCGATAACTGCAAGAGGCATCCGTACATTAAATATTGCCTCGCCGTGTGCCCGACGTATAGGTTTCTCTGCGGTTATCTGATAAAGCCATATGGCGGGACCTCGTTCATGAGAGCATCTTTTTTTTTGCGAAAGCACCCTCAGAGCCGGCATGCACAGACATTAGGGAATGGCTATGTTAAATACACGAAATGGGACGTTCTTGATGCTATATAGTGCATACGTGACGTTGCTCATTTATTTTATTCACAAGAATGCTCCACGCCCAGTACAGAGGTCCCAGAAGGAGGGGCAGGAATGCACACATACTCAGAGACTACCCTGAATGCGCGCTACGAAAAGACAAAAAAAAATATTGCGTAGAAATGCATCGTTGAAGAAATATGGTCCATGGGAAAAATATTTTAAGGTGGTAAACAAAAATCTGTCCTCCAGAATTTTTATCGCTTTTGTACTGAGTTGACACACTAATGAGGCACAGCATGGTAAATATTGTGGCTTCGTGCCCCTGCACACATTTTGTACAACATTTCGTTTTTCCAGGATATAGAAAAGTCAAGGATTGAAACTCTACGAAAAAAATGCCAGCGTAGATTAGTACCAGGAAAGAGAGCAACGGGCGAATTTTCAAATATTATGATTTTAGCATTAAAGCTAACAAAATATACATTTTTTTTAACGTGGCGCCGACTTGCTCTTAAGGCATAATGTTTATTTTGCATAGATGTACGTGTGCTGCAAGGCTTCCTTGAGTATGTAAGGTGAGTCCGCTAAACGCTCTGGTTCTTCCTTTGGTAGCGTATAGAAACGAATCGGGGTGCTCGCAGAATTTGGAAGGAAAAAAAAAAGCTACCTTCTTTGGAACTATGGTGCTGCCTTCGAGTTTCGAGAATTTCATGGACTGATGACAGAACAAATATCTCGGTCATCGAGAAGAATAATCCCGAAGGTTCTTTCGTAGCGAAGGTCCTGAAACTAAAACTTTCGTGTTTTGGTCATGTCTTATGGGTTGTCGGTTTAATTGAGAGTAAATTATCCTGCTCAAACCGTAAGGTAAGAGAAAACGGAGTCGCCCGAGCACGAGATGGTTGCAAGGTATGACTTAGACAACAGAAAAATTGGCCGCGTATCTGCGTGCTTCGCTGCAAATGTCGTCTAAAGACGATAGAAGAGGCGCTGCGTGAGATATGGACACCATCTGGCAATACATCGGGAAACATGAGTGCTGTGTTGCGGGCTGGTAGTCCCGGCGCAGCAGCAGGCGAAGACCGGCGGTGACCAACGCGACCAGCGGGGACGCTAGCCAGCCCGAACACGCGGTTTGGCGCGAAGCGCCGAAGCAGTAGAAACGTCCGCACTCAACGAGTACTCTCCACACACTCTTTTATTTACACGCCGCCTAGGTAAAACAGGAATGCCAGAGCGGCGCCCTATGGCATTCGTACAGTGCAATACTGAACCGAAGCCGAAACACAACAATGAGCTCGTGCAGAGGGCACGGAGGAAGGCAAGTTTCAGCGCAGTCGCATTTTCAGCGCAGCTTAAGAAACTAGGGTCTCTAGAATTACGTATCTATGTATTTTCTATTAAAGGAACACACCATCTAATACTTACCTAGTGATGTTGCGCCTCAGATATGCGTAATGTTTGCTTTTTGATCAACAATGTACACAAGTATGAACCTAGTGAGCCGTTCAAGATGGCTGGCCCTTGGGCAAGTGGTTCAACTTTGGCCGGTTGGCTGAATTGGCTGAATCGAGTGACGCGCCGACAAACAGAAGGACAGACCTGCGTTTAAGTTCCCCAAGAAAGACTATCGTCTTTAAAAAACTTATTGGTGGGCTTGAAAAACTTCCAAATACATCTTGATAGCGTTCGTGTTGTAAAGACGTTTATTGGCGGGCACTCGGCGACGATGGACGACAGCGACAGTCAAGGCGGGGACCGACTCTCTGCACGAGCTGCATTCTTTGGGACACCACCAGTGATTCCACCACATTGGGAGACCACCAGTGATTCGGTGGCACTTAACAACTTTATTTGCATTGCCGAAGCATGGCTTCCGAGATGGCGGGCGTGCGGCGTGTTTCCCTCCGGTCGTCCCAATCGCATGGAGAGAGCGTGGCGTGTCCCGCACCGCGGCGCTCTTAGTGAATATCGAAAAGGCCGGAGCATGGCCCCCGACATGGCGGGCGCGCGGCACGCCACGCGCCCGCCATCTCGGAGGCCATGCTTCGGCCTTTTCGATATTCACTAAGAGCGCCGCGGTGCAGAACACGCTCTCTCCGTGCGTTTGGCGGCGATTGGGACGGCCGGAGGGAAACACGCCGCGCGCCCGCCATCTCGGAGGCCATGGCCGAAGTGTCCGAGCACCTTGTTACAGTAATCTCTAATAGCTGTCACATAAGTGCTCAATGCCCTAAAACAAAAAAAAATGTGCTTTAACAATCAGATAAAATGCCACAGTTCATTAAGAAACCTGGCAAAGACTTACGGAGTGTAGTTTGATAGCTAAGTCGTTGCGTGGTCCCAGAACTTTTTCAGTGGAGAAAGAGGCGGTTATCTAGTGCTACAAAAAACCCCACAGCCCTTACACCTTGTGGAGATGGTTGACCAGCGACGCCTAAAGTGGTGGCCCCATTTCTTATCCCTGGGTTTATCACGCAGTCATTCCCCTCTATGAAGATGAATGAACAGCGAATCGGTGTAGCTATCCGTTATTACTGAATATTGATGAAAGGTACACAAGACCACAGAATTTTCATGAAAGGCACAGAAATGTACAAAAAGTCCCTTTTGAATGTAGTGTATGCACTTTTAAAGTTTTCCCATTAAAGCAGCATGCGTCTTTATGTTGCCGCGACATGCGTCGTCTTGTCTGGCTTAGACAACAGAAAGAAACCTATTGGTGAGCTTAAAAAACTTATAAATAGATGTTACTAGCGTTCGTGTACTCTGCGAGTTTTGTGTACTCTTTGAGTTTTGTGTAGTCTGAGTTTTGTGTACTGTTTGAGATTTGTGTAGCGCCTTGAGTTTTGTGTACTGTTTGAGATTTGTGTAGCGCCTTGAGTTTTGTGTACGATCGTGAGAATCCATTTGAGCAGCATGCGTATTTTTGCCGCATTCTCCGTTTCTCGACGCTTTAGTGGACCAGCGGTAAGTAGAGGGGTTTGCCCAATTTCAGTGGCACATACGTTTTTGTCCGCGGACACTCCTCCGTTTTTGGTGGAGCAGTGGCGGGTAGTGGGGCTCGTCCAATTCCTGTGGCACATAACCGCGATAGGGACAACCTGCCTACGAACATCCGTTTCGCCTAGGCATACACAGCTTCGCTGAAAAATTCTCTCCAAGGTTTCACGCTCGTAAATATACCCGCACAAAAACGCTTTTCCTTTCCTGCACACTTCGTTTCTCTCCCTCCATCAAGGTCTCACCCGAAGGCAACCCGCTATGCGTCACATCAAGCAGCAGTGCGGACGTATGTACGCTTAACCGCAACAGTATACATAGTGCCGCGTACGCTGTGTAAACGAACGAATCAAGCGATTCTTCAACGTCACGCTGAATAAACGAAAGGAACCAATACGCAGCTCTTTTCGTCACGCGCTGGAGCAGTAGCGCTGTCTACGCCAAATCCATCTCCTCTCGCGAACATACGTGCATACGTGCATTGCCTCTTTGTGCTATTCAATACGAGAGAAAATGGATAAGTGTAGGCGACATCTTGCATCACGGCGTGGTTTCATGGTACGCCTCTCATTCGCAGGTTTCTTTCTCTTGTCCCATTTCATGTATATCTAGCCTGTCTGCATCGCCAGGTACTCGCATTAATAGTAGGGTATACCATTTTCTGGTTACTTTTTTTATTCTACCCTTTGCGATAGCGCGGTACTAGTTGCTTCCTTCTGAACGCAATTTCTGTTCATGTCTGTTTATTTCACGTATCTTACTCATTTAAGTAGAATTTGCTGCCTTCTCTGTAAAAAAAGTTGCCTGAATTGACAAAACAAAGAAACGAGAGCGTCTGCGGAAGTTTCTTTCATCTATCACTACAGCGCTATGCTGCAGTTGCCGCGCGCATGCTTTTTTTATAACTTTATCATTGAAACAAAAAATATCAGCACGTTCTAATACTTCTTTCGAGGTGGGCTTCAAGAAGACTAAAGAAAATGAGTGAAATCGGTCGGCTTAATGTTTTCGGCTTACAGTTCAATGAAAATATTGGCGTATCGAGGATTGAACTGATATTAAGAGTCTCGCTTTATTAAAAATTATAAACACTTCTGGGAAGTCCGCCATCTGGAGTGCTGTGTTCGCCTCTTTCTTTTTAACGCCATATGGTCAATTTCGTGTTTTTCGCCTCAGCTTATTGAACCAGTCGCCGCCTCCGCTCGTCGTGTGTAAAGCGACACAAGCGGAACAATGGGAATCGATTCGATCATCTCGCTTAAAAATATTAAATATGAGGAAGTGTACAAATAAGACTTACTTCATTTCTTCTTCTTCATCACTGGCACGTATTCAACATCGATGAAGATAAGCATGCTTCCAGGAATATAAAAGTGCTCCGGCGATAAAAGCAATAGCATCCTTAGAATAGAAAGTTCATGTATCCGATGCCGTGGCTTCGTGGTTGAGTGTCCGCTTCGGCTGGGGGAGGTCGTGGGTTCAAACCCCACGTTGCCGCCGGATACCCACCGGCTTTAAAAATGGCTACAGGCGTCCGCCAGCCCGACACTTGGCTACTTTCATGGGTGAAAAGTCTGAGAAAAGGGTCTGTGCCATTAAGATATCGTCGAAACTTGCGGGCACAAGCAAACCCCAACGCCCTGAAAAGGTACGAAGAGGGAGGCAAAACTCGCTCCTTAAATCAACAAAATCACCATGGCAGTGATGGGTTAAGGAAGCACCAGAGGACTTCCGGCAACCTATTCGTGATAGATTTCACGATCGTTATACACAAATCACCAAGCGCCAGGTAGGGGTACTCTTCTACCCATTATAAATCAATAAATCACCGGTGAGTTTCCGACTGGCCCCGGTGGGTTTCCGGTGACCCTCTCCAACATTTCCCCCTGCTTCTTGGTTTCGTGAAGTAATCTCGGTGAGGCCAATAATTCTGTAGGAACAATTCTGCAATTCCTGTACGATACTGAGTTTCAAGCACGTATTCGATTTTCCTTGGTTCCCCGTAAGCTTTGAGGGAAATGGCTTACATATTAAAACACATCAACGTTCTAGAGAGACCTCCAAGAATACTGCAACTCCAGAAATGTCATTTTAACGGTGCATACTTTTGAGCAAACGGGTGGTAATCAAATCTGTAAGATAATCACTCTCGACTCAACATTCCTACATTCAAACAAATTGTGACCTTTCACTATCGAGTGCTGCAAGCTTATCTCCGTCGAATGAACAACTCCCTTTAACGTTGGATCTACCGTGCCCGCTTTCGTTCTGCGCGCCCGTGCGCGGCTAAAGTGGTACCCATGAGTCAGCAGCAACCACTGGGACGGCTTTCGAGGCGCATTGCATAGCATGACTGCCAGTCCAACTATTACCATCTCAGTTCTCAATAAGCCGTGCGGGCTAAGGAAAACGCCTTGTTAGTCACGTAGCACGAATCCCAGGCGCGAGCTCTGTGATTAACGAGCCGCCCGTGCGCGACTGTTAATTAACAACGTTTAACGACGACCATGTGAAGTTCAGCAAACCACAGCGATCTCGCGCTCTGCTGCCGTGGTTAGGAAATGTCACGTCGCAACCTTCGCTTCACAGTTTCACTCTTTTAATCTGTCTCTGAAACGAAACTGGCATTTACTAGTTGGAGATTCGTAACTGAAATCTCGCCCACAGGAGTCGATTAGCAAGTCTGCTTGTCCTGATAGTATTTTTCATTTAAATGTTAAATGGAAGCTAACTTCTCGGCTCATTGCAGTAGGTTGCGCATTATTAAGGCACCTAATGACGCTGCAAATGTGGACGTGACAGGTGCAACAGGCTCTTTTTTTTTTTGTACACGTTTCATAACGTAACGACGTGGCCCTTTTCAGCGTTGAAAAGGGTCACGTCGTTGCGTTACGCATTCCACGAACACAGTCAGACCCACAATGTTGCAGCTAGCACTATTCCATCAAAGTTCTTGGATAATGTAACAAATATTCTTTCCGA
The DNA here is from genome assembly GCF_013339695.2 of Rhipicephalus sanguineus. Taxonomy (NCBI): domain Eukaryota; kingdom Metazoa; phylum Arthropoda; class Arachnida; order Ixodida; family Ixodidae; genus Rhipicephalus; species Rhipicephalus sanguineus. The sequence goes on from NC_051179.1 coordinate 49,965,083, forward strand.
CTGACGTCACCTGGCTGTACTGTAATCCCACCCCTTATGTAATACCACTTTGTCGTGTCTTTGAGGAAATAAAGTGATGTGATGTGACGTGATATATTCATGGGGCAAAAAAGGCAACTTATACCTTTACCGCTCATTTCTAGAATAAGTCAACTTCCTGTCTTTATTTACCTGGCATACCGTATAAGCAGAACATCAAAGAACTGCTGTATAACAGATCCCCCCCCCCCCCCCCGCCCACAAACACACTAGTTCTGGGCCCCTTTATATAGCCTTAGCCCGTGGCCTTAGCGGAACCGCAACTGTCCATCCAGTACTGCCACATCTGCAAATATTTTGTTTTCATTATCTTCTCTTCTTTTCGGTGTTATAGACTTTCGTTTCTAGTAATACATGGCATTCACTTCACTGAATGTTTTCAATCCAATAGGGTTCCATCTTTTTTTTTTTTTTTCAGCAGGTTTGGCTCTGCCGCAGTAACACAATATAAGCAGAAAAGCACACTTTACAGTGTCAATGCTTAGATATGAGATGGGAGCAATTTTATTGCGATAGCAATTATATGGACACTCTCAGCGGATTTTCACCGTCGCCGTCGTCGTCATGTCTCGGATATAATATATATATATATATATATATATATATGGGTCATTCCATGCCACATCATCCAGCGTTTTTCCGACCATCACAAATATGGCTGAAAAAATTTCCACATTTTTCTTGAAGTTCGAAACTCGTCCTGCTCGTTTATTTCTGTTGCCAAAAATCTTCCCGCCTATTTGTGAGAGTCTGTAGTTTTGCGCAGACTGAGCTAAAGGGCATCAAACAACAATTTTTTTTAAACAACGTTTATGGGATGCACTCGATAAAATGGTATTTCTGGCAAGCTAATGAAGTGATGTAACTGTAAAAATAATGACTTATATATGTATATCGATTCTTCGAGGGCTTTTCGCCCGAGCGAAATTGAAGAAAGTTGCAAAGTTTGATTTTTTTTTCCAGGAACTCGCATGATGTTACAGGCCCTGAAGATAACACCCAAGTCCCGCGATCACCGGGCTAGGAAATCTTCATCTGAAAGCAGCTGTGTCCGGTTTCAGAGAGCTCCTTCGAGGAGCGAATGTGGGCTCCCAGACTGGTGACCAGTACATCAGCAACAGATGGCGAATTCCCACCCGAGATACACGTTTGTGTGTCGTCCTCAGATAGCGAGACTCCCCTGGCTTGTTCCTACACCGCGAGCTTTATTGAATATTTTTGGCGTCTTTGCTCTGCCTTTACTTGCAAACTCCCTCAATAAAACTTTACACTGGTGTGAATGCCACAGATGAGGCTACATATTTGAGGCTACATAATTTGCTACATAACTAACTACATAAGTGGACGTATATTTCTCTCCCCAACCCAACCTCTACCGATTGAGCGACTGTAGCTCAACTGGTAGAGCATCGGACGCGTTATCTGAAGGTTGTAGGTTCGGTCCCTACCTGCGGTAAGCGGATTTTTCATCCCCATTAATCCCTTTCCATTTATATCATAACTATACTGCAGTTAAAAGCTACAAATAATGACCCCTATGCCTTCCTTAGCTTCATTGTCTGTAGGTATGAGTAGGGTGTGTCTAACAAAAGAACGAGCCGTCAATCAATCACCCCCCTCTTTCGTTCTCCACAAGCCAAGGATGATTAGGATTCATCAACGCTTTTTGCAGCTGCCAGAGTTCCTCATCGTTTCATTTGTTCCCCTCTAACTCCCACTAAATATTGTTAAAATTTCACGTAGTGTTCAGATTACTTCTTAAGGGGAATGAGGGGGGAAATCGTTTTTTTTTCTTTTTAGAAATGATGTGAGAACTTCTCGCGCGTGTGTCTTTCTCAACGTATTAATAGTAGGCACTCTTGAATCAACCTCAAATTTGTAAACAAATTATTCGTTTGATTCGCTTGTAGTAACCACACTCACATCGAGTCTAGAAAATAACGTAAAGACATCTAAATTACTTACCTACAATTTTGAACCGCAATAGGACACGGTGTCGTATCGAATCCGCCACAGATGCGTATGCATTATGCGCTAAACACCTAAATATGCAGGACTCCACAGAAAACGTTTCGAACAAGTTTCACACGGACACTAACGCTTACTCCCTCTGCAGCTTGTTTTATCCTACACTACAATAGTCATCGTCTACGTTGCGCATCCCTCCTCGCTTTAACGCTGCGAGCCCTGTACTGTCTGGTCACGAAGTTACGTGCGCCCTATCAGAGTTGAATAACATTCCTTATAGAAAAGTCGCGAACGCAGAGTTTTCAAAAAATAATAATATCTAGGATTTAACGTCCCAAAACCGCGATATGATTATGAGGGACGACGCCGTAGCGGAGGACTCCGGACATGTCGACCACCTGGGGTTCATTAACGTGCACCTAAATCTAAGTACACGGGCCTCAAACATTTTCGCCTCCATCGGAAATGCAGCAGCCGCGGCCGGGATTCGATCCCGCGAACTTCGGATCAGCAGTCGAGCGCCATAACCACTAGACCACCGTGGCGGAGCGGAGTTTTCAAGAAAAGAAATGCGAGGAAGGCTGATGACGATTGCTCTCGTGAGACAAAATATACTACCCAGAAAGGTGCAAGCTCTTTTTTTAAAGTGAATGTTTCGTGTGTGTCCGTGCGTTTCTATCTGCGTCCGTTGTTTTAGCGCCCGAAAGTCACGCTTACTGAAGCGTTTCGGAGCGTTATGAAGACGGTGATTTCCTAAGAAGGCCTCCCTCTTCTCGCGCAAATACCGCGGACCACACGCGCGACTTTTGTCTGATTACGTAATATTTCGACTGCTTGAGTATAAGCCTGTAACCGCGGCTCACAGAAATGTCCGGTCAACCTTAACTTCTATAATATTCGGTCATAGCTTTGACAACACTGCACGCTTTTTTGCAGTACAGAGGCAGTGTCGATCAAAGAAAGTAGCGTAAGAACCACGAAGGGGGCGCCTGATGCCGAAACATTGATCCGAGTATGCGTACGAAAGAAAACTGAAAACCGTGGCCTCGAGAGAAAAAAGAAAAAAAAACTATGTCGTGTCGCGTCCACCAACGTTCTCCTCCGATATTTGTAAAGAAAAGAAAGAAGAATAAGGTATGGAGGCAACGGCCTCTTCTAGAAGATCTTGCCTTCGTGTTCGTTTCCTTTTTTTTTCTTTCCTGGAAAATAAGATGCGTCACTTAGTTACCGCGTCGCCCGGGGCGCTCTAGTCAGCCGACGCTTGCATCCGCGAGATGACGCAGTCACAGCACGACACCTAGAAGAAACTACGGCGCGTCCTAACTGCCAGGCAGATTGGTACAGTATTCACAACGCGCACGCGAAAGAGGAGCAACGCGTAAACTATATACGATGCAGAGAGTTAAAAGAAAGAATGAAAATCAGGACGAGAATATCGCGATCGTGCTGAACTGTCATCTTCTTGTTTAGCTTCAATAGTGATGGTACAGCGACATGCCGCGGAAATTGAGTCCTTCATACTTGACGTTCAATAAAGCCTTGCTTGCGTGGCGACCAAAAGCTTAGCGATTGTGAAAAGACACGCAGGAGAATAGAGCAGCGGAATCAGAAAATAACTGATAACAATAAAGCTATAGATATGCGAGATTACCGGTACCGAGTTGCCAGATAAAAACATGGCTGATCCCTCCGTCATAGGAATCGGTATAACACGAAAGTTAAACGTGTCTACACAGAACTCGTGCTTATCGTTTAGTGGTATATGAGAGCCTGTACAATGTCTATTCGTGTTTGGCAGCTATAGCACCGATTGGCGTGGATGCACCCATGTTGACGCCTAGTTCGTAGAGGTTTTTAGCTTGAGCCGCAAAGGCATGCGTCCCGCTGGCCTCTGTCTCGCTCCACGAAGGCACGACATTCGCCCGTCGAAATCGTGTCCTTTCTGCAACGCGTATTGCAGCATTTTTGTTAGTCGGTGCTCTCGCAATCGAAGTAGTCGGCGGCGGAGAAATCCCGTTGGTGCATGTGGACGCCGCACTACTTCGATGAGCCGGCGCACGCTGACACGAAGCGAAAGGCAAAGAACGTAACTGCGTCTAGTGTGTCTCGGCGAAGCCAGCGCGGTCAGTGTCCCCGCTGGTGTCCAGACGCTTTAACCATGGCCTCCGATATCGCGCGCAGTCTCGGAGTAAGCGCTTGTAAGTGCCGATCGTGACGCATTACTTCTTTTCACCTCTCACAGACGGCGGCACCACCCCGCGCCGCCCGCCTACCTACACCGCCAACAGAGAGCACCGTGCGAGAGAGAATGTGCGAAAGATATAAGGCGCGTTCGTGAGGTGTCCAGCATCTGCCAGGTAGCTTAGTTGGTTTAGCGTCGGGCGCTTACCGTCGCGACCGCAACGTCGTGGGTTCAATTCCCAGCGGCGGATGTTTTCCTTGGTTTTTTCTTTCTCACCCGTTGGCGTCCATTTTATGAACGTCATATCCGGTAACGGAAGTACTTGGTGGACCCCGGCATAAAACACTTTCGTGTTAAAAAATATGTGAATTGAACCGCAGCGTGAAACTAAAACGAAGGTGGTCAAGGTATTGGTGGAGAATTAATGACAGAGTTCAATTCGCTTCATTCGTCATTCCTCTTTAGCAATGTCTAATTAGCTTTGGAAACAACCTCGCTCCTTGCAAGTTTTCGTGGCAGTTATACGCAGAAGAAAATTTTTTGCAGACGTCTAAGCCGGCTTCCGGTTCCAGCTTCTTCTGCTTTTCGTATACTCCCGCGGAATATACGAAAGTTCTTCGTTTCCCGTATTGGCGTACATATATGTCATTTCCGTGTAGCACTAAAAGTATGGCTGATATGCCTTTCAGGCTTTCAGGTGTAATTAATGCGCGTCAAGCCTAAGCGCTTTAGCCGGCTCTGTTCCTTTTGCGTAACCAAATCGATAATATAATAATTATTGGGGTTTTACGTCCCAGAGCCCCAATATGATTTTGAAGGAAGCCGTAATGGAGGGCTCCGGAAATCTTCACCACCTAGGATTCCTTGACGTGCGCATAAATCTAAGCACACGAGCCTCCAGCATTTCGCCTCCATTGAATTGCGGCCGTCGGGGCCGGGATTCGATCCCGCGACCTTCGATCCAGCAGTTGAAGCAACCAAATTAAGGAATTATTAAATTCTTGCGTCCGACTGCTCTTTTATTAGATTTTAGATCGCACCGCGCGTCTCACTGCTACCTGTTATCATACACATCACGTAGGATGATACGCACACGACTCTGGCCTGCTTGCCCAGCCAGCGTACGGAGGCGTGCAAGCGATTACCGTCGAGTTAGAAGGGCTAAAGCTCCGTAAAGCTCCCGCTCGCCTTCAAAGAGAACGTGAAGGTGGCGCTTGCGGCTATCTCGCTATTTTTTTTTCTTTTCGGCGCTCTCCGTCATAAATCGTTGCTGGTCGCGTTGCTCCTCCGGCAATTTTATCCACATTAGGCTACACATGCGGACCACGAGCCGCCACAACCGTTGGCCTGCCATTGTTGACGCAATCCCCGACGAGACCCGAGAACCGATGACAGCGATACCACCGTGACTAGCCTACGGAGACATCAGCGAGCCACTTTGAAGGAAATGCTGCGTTTTCTTCGAGATATCCGATTGTCCGACTAATTGCAACCGTGCACGGTGTGGCGTTGTATGCGGCAGTGGGCGTACACACATTGCGTATGCATACGTGGTATCTTCCCCGGCGCATCCACATCGACAGCCTTTTGTTTTTTGCATGAAAGCTTTCTGCACGGAGATGGTGGGTGACGCGGAGTGCAGGTCTTGGCGCATAGCGTGCACGAGGAAAAGCTGAAGAAACGAAGATTTTCGACTTGCCTCGCAAAGCGACGCCGCTGGAATGTGTTGCCTGTCACAGCTTAGCGCTATGCTGACATGTCCTTGAGCTGATGTAGAGATTTCCATGTTTACATAGTGAGCGGTACTCTCACACGTAGTATGGCTGGACAATTAGGCATTATTATAACCCGCCAAAATATATATCTACAAGTTAAGATCACTGGCTGCGCAAGAAACTACGGAAGGAATACAGATACTCTTTCTGCTGATTCACTCATTCCTTCCTCTCTCAACATCAAACACACTCTTTCTCTCGTGTTTTTTTTTTTCTTTTTCTCGGGTGACGGTCTTTAGAACAGCTGCGGACCAGTACCGCTGATAATAAAAGTGCCGGTGATGAGGAAAAGACGACGACCACGAGAAGCTGTCGCGAGACGCTACGCAGATATACAAACACACAAGTACGCAACTCAGATACGTATCTGCATTCAAATATACTTGCATATAATAACATTTCTTCGCCGTCTCTCCACGTAAGATATTGAGGCAGCTGCTCTGCCTCTCACGTTACAGCACGGCTCTTGGTCTAGGGCATACGGTACTCCAAACTCCCAAAACATTCGTAGTTCTGTAAAATATACCTTCGCTCTTGCGTCGACGCCGAAGCAGGGGGAGTTTGTATACCTTCTCTGCTGCGTGCATCTCCATTGAAGGTTTGGCATGCATGAATGTCATCGAAAATAAAAAGAGCGAGCATGACACGCCCCCTACTGAGAAATGGATGAATCATTAGAAAACAGATGAGAAAAAAAAAGTGTTAAAGTTGATGCCCACCAGCGTGACTACGAAGGCAAGAAAATAAGAGAAAAACACTGATGTTGACACATGTGGCACGCTCTATTAGTCGCATGCATTAAAAAGACCAAATGTCTACGCAGAGGATCCAGAATGTACGACAAGGTAAATATCTTTGAAAGCATAAATCTCGACGCGCCAGCCAACGCGGTAAAATTACAATACGTCAATATGCCGGTGAGCTTAGCTTGTCTGCAGGAAGA
>NC_051179.1:49976989-50016217 GCF_013339695.2 Rhipicephalus sanguineus
AGACCCACAGATGCGCTGGTTGCTTATGCCGTTCTCTGCACACTCAACTACACACAGTAAAATAGCAGGCGTTACCTGAATCAAATGATTGCAAGAATTGCACATCAGCAAGATTAAAGTTCCATTAATAAAACAAATCTTTCTATGCCTCCTTTACCAGTGTGTGTGTGTGTGTGTGTGTGTGTGTGTGTGTGTGTGTGTGTGTGTGTGTGTGTGTGTGTGTGTGTGTGCGTGTGCTGTGCGTGTGCGTGTGTGCGTGTGTGTGTGCGTGTGTGTGTGGTGTTGGTGTGCGTGGTGTGTGTGTGCGGTGCGTGTGCGCGTGCGTGTGCGTGCGTGTGCGTGTGCGTGTGCGTGTGTGTGTGTGTGTGTGGTGTGTGTGTGTGTGTGTGTGTGTGTGTGTGTGTGTGATCGCGGCGAGGTACGTGCGCATAAAGTTTTTTTCTCTTTTGTTCTGCTTCTCCTGACTCGTTGATTTACGCCCATCATCCTGTCAACGAGTGATAAATCACCCTGCTAGGCGTGCCTGTTTGCACGCACGTAGAACAGAGAAGTCCCATTCAGAAAGCTTCACAAACATGGACCACCTGGTGAATAATGACATTGAGAAATCAAAACACAATAGACAGTGTGTTTCCACCGGTGTTGTGCTTTCCCATCTGTTACCATTACGACAGCCACAGCGCATGCTATCACACGCTATGTGACAGGAACGCCAGCGTTCGGAGAAACTGAAAATGAGCCCGAAATTCTGAGCTCTTCTCTTGGCCATAACTCGGATTAAGCTGCGCCATAAATCTTGTTTCAGTGAACAATTTGTTCGTCCCTTATTTCATGCCCTGTGCGCATTCTCACAACATTTCGTTCCATTCCGGCTGTCTTTGTTTGTTCCGAGTTACGTGCCTTGGGAAAAATAACAACTCTGCAGCACACGCTTGAAAATAAACTTCGCTCCTTGAATATAAGTAATCCTGGCTTGGAACGTAAATTCTCCTCTGCCAAGATTCCGTTTTCTATGAGTTCTGTGTGCAGCCCCGATATGCAGCCGTTAGAAGTTTCTGAGAGGGTCCCTAAACCACTCCTAGTTAAAAGACGAGAGAGTGGTTTCTTTATCGCCTTCACTACCCTTCTTACAGGCACGATCTCCTCCGCGCCACTTATTTCTTAATAAAACGCGTGGACACTGTCAGCACTAAGCGTTGAGCCTATCAGTATTTCGCGCCTTTCGGCTATACGCTGTTATCTCCGCCTGCGCAGTCGAAAACGCACAAAACGAAGTGAAATCAGTTGATCGCACATGGTAGACATGCGATACAAGGCAGAACGGGCGTGCGACTTCACGACAATGCAGGGTAGGAAACAATTCACAACTCATACCCTTCGTATGTGGACCAATCGAGAGCTTATTTCCACGTGACGTCACGACAGCACACTGCTGGCATCACGAATTGTGCCGAAGAGACGGGAAACGCCAGGAAGAGAATAACGGGCTCGTTTTCCTGTATTTTCAGAGGTTGTGTAGGGGCCCTTTAACTGCCACTTCGCACTATTGGGCTTATATTGCAGCGTTTGCGTGAGTTTCGTGACGCAGGCCCGGCGTGCTGTTATGTGGGGCTGAGTTCCTTTTTTTTTACTATTTGCCTTGCTTCGCGCCCACTTTTAGGGGCGAAGCTCCTTTAGGCGGCACCCGTTTCGTCCCTCGTAGTCGTAGTAGTGCGTAACCAGTCGTAACGCTAGTACCAGATCTTGACCTCCAATGGTGCCGGTGGAGATTTTTCCTGTGCGTTTTTTTAACAATAAAAAATTCGCAGCGTGCGCGTTACTAAAAGCCGAATTCGTCTGTCTCTCATTTCCCCATTAGCAGCCATTGGCATGTTTCCAGTAGGAAACGGTAGTAGAAGTAGAAGTGTAAGTGTTAGCTAAAGCCGACTTCTTCTGTCTCTCATTCCCATTAGCAGCCATTGTTACCTCCAGGTAGTGCCTGTGAGATTTCTCCTGTGCGTGATTAAACAATAAAAATTTTGTTCAAAACGCCTTTTGATTGATGAAATAAACCAACGAAAGACGCCAGATGTTTTCTAAAGCAAACGAAAGAGCGCCAGATGTTTCTAAAGCAAAACGAAAAGACGCCAGCTGCTTACGAAAGACGCCAGATGTTTTCTAAAGCAATGGTTTTCTAAACAATGAAAATTCACAGCGTACAGTGTAAAATTAAAGTGAGCTGCAAGTCGTCATAACTCATAGAACCTTTAGTATAAGCGCGCCCGATCTCACGTCGGTGATGATGTACTGGCAGAATTCACAGAAGATTCACGGTTTACCGATGAACCTCCGCAGCTTCGCCCACTCATCATCATTCACTCCGTGGATATGCTGTGATTTTTTCAAACCTCTTTGTTGAGTTTCATTCAGATAGGTTTCTTTTCACCTGCTAACACATCCATTTCGTTGTAGAAGTAATAGCAGAAGTAGATCCTGGAACTTGTGGCACGCACCCACTCTGTGAGGTTGTCCAAGAACAGGGTACTCATTAAAAGTAATCACAGCCCAATCACTGTTCACTAATGGTTAGCCGGCGAAGCTTAAACGTGAGGCCCCGGTGTTTATCACTGGTTTAATTACGAAGGTCCATTAAAGCCTTTCTCACTTACTGGTTACGTCCGTCCAGAAATCTTAATTAGCTTTTGCCGCCCATGTGTTCCTTTATTTTTTTATTGGAGCAGTGGTGAGTAATGGTGCTTTCTAAATTTCTATGGCACACACGCGCTAAAAGTTTTTCCGCACATAGGACGGACAAATTTTGTTTTCGCTTAGCTGTAAAAAAATCTTCGTTCTCTCCATTCACTCAATAAAAAAGAAAGCAATGGAAAATAAAACAAAATCTGAAAACTGTTAAGATTGGATAAATGGGCATAATGGAATGGAAATAAGATATAAAATTTGCGAAACGAACAAATCCCATTTCTTCGCATCTTCTGGTCTTCTTGTAGTTGATGGAGTGCGTTTATCTTGCAGTACCCTGGCAGTTCGCGTTTTCAAGAGATTCGACGCCAAGATGCAGAAGTTTTTCCTCCACGTATTTTCCACTCTGGCAAATCTCCCGAGTTTCTCTGTTTTTTCTCGAAATCCTTCTGTTTTGCAGCGATAGTCGCTATCTGTACCGTTATCATTCATCATCTTACATACGGCAAGAGAAAGCGCCCGGGCCCTGTGCACTCCCTGATTGCAGCACAGGCAGCTACTAACACTCTTTCGCCCGCAGTCCTTGTTTCGCAGAATTGAGCAGAAGTCCGCATAGACGGTTGTTCTGTTGCAATAACGCCATTGTTGCTGTGAAGCTGCGCAGCTCGCCGCGGTTTATGCAACTTTCTGTCTGCATCTGGAACCTGGGACTCGGCTCCTGCAACCACGCTGCATGTGTTGTTTCTCACGCGTGAGGAACAACAAAAACGATAAATCACCTTGCCAACTGCTCGTTTTTGTTCTTCTTTCATTGGAGGACGCTCGAGCTCACCTCTTGTTTTCATCGCGAAGCTGTATGTTGCTTCGTGGTAAAATAAATGTAAGCACCTCCACTCCCCTTCCCACAACCGTCGCAATCTCACCCGGAGAAAATTTGCATAGATGCCCCATCCAATTGTATTTGCCCATTTCCTTGACGTCAAGCACCTTTCACGTATTTTACGTAGACGAAGTTTTCCATACAGACTCATGCTCGTGTCACTCATTTTCGGTCGAAAACTGGGACTTCCTGCCAAATTTCAGCAATGAATCCGTCATCAATGCTGAGCCAAACGTAATATTTTAAGTAGGGACGTCGAATTTTTAATTATTAATATGCGTAGTTTTTCACATTAGCAGCGAAGAAATACTTACGGTTACAGAAAAAAACACCTAGCACGACAATATCGCACAGATGAATGGCAAGTGCGCCGCAGTTCTGGGGGCGGAGATTGTATGTATTCTTAGGGGTGCAACCGACAACAGGTTCTGGCGGATAACGTCCGTGGACAAAAGACAGGTATAACAATTTTCGAGGCCCCTCGCCCCCTCGCCACCACCGAAGCCTCTTTCACAAGTGTCGGGATACTCGGCGGCGGCACTTCAAACTAGAGCACTGCACGGGCCCGGGCCGACCCGAAAGCCCGGGCCCGGCCCGGCCGCCCGCGGGCCGGGCCGGGCTCGGGCTTGAAAGTGCGGGCCCGGGCCGGCTCAGGCTTGAAGCCGCGGGCCTGGGCCGGGCCCGGGCTTGAGGCGGCGGGCCGGGCCCGACTCGGACCCGCTCATTAAAAGGCGTAAGTCGGCCTTCGAGCACACGCGAACGTTATGCATTCCATGGTCTAAGGTATACTGTGCCAAGCTGAAGTGACACGTATATTATTTATTTATATATATATATATATATATATATATATATATATATATATATATATATATATATATATATATTATATATATATATATATATATATATATATATATATATATATATATTAACAGCACTAACAATGGGCCAGATCACGGTTGTTCCCATGGGAAGCATAAAGATTTCGGTCTTTTATTCGAGGTATACACATACAATACATTTCATTTATATTCCTTGGTATTACGTGCCAAAACCACGATATGATTACGAGGCACGCCGTGGTGGCACCGGATCAATTTCGACCACCTCGAGTTCTCTAACGTGCACCTAAAGATAAGTATATACACGGGTGTTCTTGCATTTCGCCCCCACCAAATTGCGGCCGCCGTGGCCGCGGGAATCGCACCCGCGTCCTAGGACTTAACAGCGAAACAGCTTAACCACTGAGCTACCACCTTGGGCAAAGCAACATTTCGATGCATGTACACACCGGATTTTCCGTCCGATCGCCCGCTACAAAGCGCATGGCATCATTAATAATCATCATCAACAACTAATATCCTCTAGCGGGCTCGGGTCGGGCCTGGTCATGAACAAGCGCGCCCTGGATTAGTTTAGTAATGAACGCCCGGGCCGGGCCTGGGCTTGGAACGACGGGCCCGAGCTGGGCTCGGGCTGGGTACGGTCATGTATGCCCGGGCCCGGGCCGGGCTCGGGCTGGGTACGGTTACGTACGCCCGGGCCCGGGCCGGGCTCGGGCTGGGTTCGGTCATGTACGCCCGGGCCCGGGCCGGGCTCGCGCTTGGAACCACGGGCCCGGGCTGTGCTCGGGTTTCATAAAGCGGGCCCGGGCCGGGCCCGGGCCGTAAAATCCGGCCCGTGCAGTGCTCTACTTCAAACCAACAGTTGTGCATCTTTGCCTCGTGACGTAGAGATCGCGCCAGCGCTGTTATCAGTTGCCCCTTGGACTCGCTATAGGACGGACGCGTGTCGTTCGCTCGGAGGAAGAAGGGCGAGAACTGAAGGACTGCCAACGCGCACAGAAGCGCGAAAACGACGTGAAGCCGCGGCCGCTGTCTTCTAACTTCACAGATGCAAGCCAGCGGAAGCAAGGAATGGCTCTGAATTTTTTGGCAACTGATGCAATATCTTACAATTATAGCATATAATGATTATGTCATTTGCCGTTCTGATGCCTTCTCAGGTTGCCAATGTACTCTCGAGACCTTGGAATAAAAACTCTGTGCTTTCTAAAAACTCCCTTTACTTCGTTCACCTTTCTCAGCATTTTTGATATTTCACAGAACGTAATGAAACTGGTTACGCATTAATTAGAATAATTGATTGTGGCGACTTCCACAAGAACTTTCGGTGTCGCACTAGCGCGAAAGAAAAAGGAAATTCCATGACACAAATAAAAGACAAGATCCTCAATAAAAAAGTAAGCTCGCCTTCGCAATTAGCGGTCCACGAACACTAGATAAAGGAAAAAACGAAGAAAGTAAGCAACACCCCCTACACCCTCGTCAGGTCGTCATGCGATTAGCCTGGCTGTTTGAAGAGCCCACAAACCCGAACAAGAAAGACCGCCATCACGCGTTCGGTTTAGTAACCCGGACGCTACTGTTGTGCCCCTGGGCGAATTTTCCAACCACTGAACTCCTGTTTGAACACATCTCGTCAGGACTACGCTCTGTGCGACTAATTAGGTAGTACCGGCACCACGTTTTTCGGTTTTCGAGTAGGCAGCGCACAAAACGGCAAGAAATACGTACGCATAAAAAGACGCAAACACAAGCGCTGTACTGGAACTGGTGATTTATTGTCGAAAGACCCGGCTTATGTTCTTCGGCCAGGCCAACCCACAGTCCTGATCTCCGAGCTATAAATTCTGCTTTGGTAGTTTTGTGCGCTCGAGCAGACGTTCATCGAGGCACTGAGAGAGACTAGCTGATTGTTGTTTGCGTATGCCACAGTAGAGCGTTGACTTGACTATTCATTGGCTACTATTCTTCTTCTTTTTGCCCGTGTGCTAATATGTGTGTCATGTCCAAAGTAAACTGGCGGTTACTTAGCGCTCTATTTACGTGCATTTCTTGGCCTTCGCGTAAAAAAACAGCGATAGGAGCATAGAAATCTGGGCGCGAACGCTGTATATTTATTGTACCGTACGTACACAGTGCTGGCAATTACTCATTTTGTAGATGTAGGCGTTGGTAGACACATACCGCTATATGTAGATGACTCACGCGCTGCGACAGCTCTTCAGAATCTTTGATTCATTTTATTTATTTTTTTTTGTTAGTGACGTACGACAGTTGTGCGCGTAGTTTTAGTGCACCGTGATTCGCGAGCATGTGCTTCACGTAAGCGTAATTTCGCGCGTTTTTTTTTGTATTTTGTATTGTTTCCGCACGGGACTCGAAGTCGCGGATAATAGGCGACAGCACTCGTCGTTGGAGCTGCAATTTTTCATTTCCGCGCCTTCAGCTTCGCTCCATTGTAAAGTGTATACGTTGAGACTTGAGAAGTATATGCACACATGATGATGCAGCGCACTTATTATCGTTGCCTCTGAAAAAAATGACTTCACAGCCGTCCTGCGGAGGCAACACCTAAACGAATCGAACATCGCTTTATTTATTTCCACGTCAGCTAGTCGTATACATGCGGATAGTGACGTGAATTACAACTCCATTGCTTTTTCTTGCTTTTAAAAACTCTTAAAAGCTTTTAAAAAGGCAAACTCAGTGTCTTCTTCGCTGCGCATGCTACTTAATCTAGACCAATACCTGGCAAGAAGACCACCTTCATAATCAGCGAAAGTATCGCTAACCCTATTGGCGAAAAATAATGCATCACGCGAACTCTATTGTACCGCTGCGTTGAAGTTATCAAGTAAAAAAACGTCAGAACTTTAGGCGTACATTGTTGGTCGGTCTCATTCGTTTGATGCATTGCTTCTAAAAAGTTCTCACATTAAACATTGATTGGTAATTCAAAACTGAACGTTCGACATTGCGTAGGGATATTATCAATGTACATAGATACTCATTCTACAAAAAAAAAGAAGAAGGAAACTCACAGCAATATTATCCCTCGACAGAAATAGCCGTATAGACACTGCGGTTTCCAAGTGGCATATTGCGTTGAATAGGTGGGTATAGATTACGCGACAATATTTTCACACCCATTGATATTAGCTGAATAAAAATTTGCGAATGATAACTGTAGGGGTTTTTTTTCTTCTTTTTTTGCCAGTAAACGGCAATGCTCCTCCGGCGACGCACTTACAACATGTCGAGCCTTTGCGAATCTGAATCGGTTTATGCCCTCTCGTGCCATTTCGAAACACGCGTCGCACAAAAGCGCCGTTTCAAGCGCGATTCGTTTTTTGAAGAGGCCTCGTTAGGATTAGCTCGAGTGCGAAGACCTTTGCCACTGCAGTTGCCTAACACGCGATGGCATTCTCGTTAGCTGCCTGCTTTGAATTTAGGCTTTCGCTTTTAATAAATCGCGTTTCTCTTTTCCAGAGAGCAAAGACATAATGGGGTGCTCACCGAGAACGTTTCGCATACAGCTTCTCATTGTTTTCAGCTACACAGGAGATTTATGCAACGCCTTAGTCAGCGTGATTTGCAAACGGCGAGGGCGTTAATCTTTGGCATTTGTTCTCGTGAGGCATGCGTAGCATGCTTGTCTTTAGAGGTCTCGGTCACATTTTTCTATTCTCTGACAATAAGCGATAGAGCGTTGAACCAATGTGTACTGCAAGAACTATTTCTGTAAAGAGCCTACAAACCGAAAAAGAAGAAGAAACGTACCCGAAGAGAGGGCGGCTAGAAATATGTAAACAACTGTCGTTTTCAGAAAGCAATAAAACGATGCAATCATAAATGATAAGCAGGGACAGCGGAGAACGTTGTGAAATATGTTTAACAAGACTCATGCTAAATTATTCTATCTTTTTTTTTTAAGAAGCAATGGTAGACTTCTTCGTTTTTTTGTTTTTTTTTTGTTTTTGTTTTTTTGTAGTGCTGTTCTCGGAGACTTGGTATAAGAAAGTGCGCGGGGTCAAAGGTCACATCGCGGACTTTGCCAGTTCAGCGAGTCCTCATGAGAGCCTTGCTATTGCGCAAAAGCGTATGCGTCTTGTTTCTGTGACCGTCAGCCAAGGTTCTTACAAGGTGCTTTGTTTAGGTTAACCCCTAACCGCAGGACAATGACACGTTAACCTTCGCTGAAACAGACGCACTTCAACAGTTGGCAATGGCTATAACATTTGTTCAAGCATAGCTATGAAAAGTTGACGCGCTTCATCGGCTTCAAACGGCTGCATCGATGTTTCAAGTAGCACGCTTTCTTGTAAACGTTTCTTGTTTAGAAAAATCCTGGGACGATTTCGATTGCTACGTACACTTTACTAGGGGAGAGTAGTAAGCTGCAGCCCTTTACGCGGCGTACTCATAGTGACTAATGCGTTTAGAAAAAATTTAGACGACCTAGAGTAATTTACATTTTACTACGGTGCACGCGTACATCGGATGCGTACCCCTGTCGCAGCTCTGTGAGATTATCTCTTGGTATTGCGTGTCTGGAAAAAAAAAATTACGGGGGGATGCTTAGAACTTTCTAAGAACGCGAAAGCGAAAGCCTAGATGGACTTTCCGTTGATCTGCTGTTGAACTTTCCGTTCAACTTTCTGCTGATCTGCTTCTGCGGCAACGACTTCTGTCTCCACCAATCCTGCCTTCCCAGAATTCCCAAAATGATTCGCTGTTTCGACGGCTTTCCCGTAGTGGACCTGGCTACATTTTTCTTTTTATTTTTACTCGCGCGAACACCGCAACGTTGAAGTGGACGCGCTGCTCGCACGACCACGTGATATTTTCTGTACCTCACACGACGTTGGAACAGAGAGATCTAAGGCTTTCGCCTAAAAATTACAGGCAATTTATAGCGTGACAGACAGCTTAGAGCGTGTTCAGGGACAGCGGTAAGCTGTTTCTGAAGATACTGAGGGACAGCAGTCTCCGCCCAAGGAAACACAATATTTAGACCAAAAGGAAAAAGACTCAGGGCTCTTACTGTGTGTTTTGAAAAAGTGGTGATAGATTAATAAAAGCTACGTACGAACAGTAAGCCGTCGCTGCCTAATAGGGAGAGCCGACGTGTGTTTAGAAAATTTTATTCTACCACAGACGGTTAACATCAATAAAAATTCAACAGACTTTCGAAAATAAAAAAAACATTCAATTTGCTTAATAGACATACGTTTACGAGAATAACAAAACAGACTTCAGTTACACGGACACAAAACATGAAATGACACGGAGGCAACACGTACTACAATCGATATTTCACCGATAACACACGCACAAATTTGTCACAAAAGGATAGCTATACTTATGCACATTACATGGTAAAGAAAGCACAGATAAAACGTGAATATGTACGTTTTGCGTATTTACGTGGCATTTCTGACGGTACCAACCGAGACATATCAGCCCACCAAAACCAGGCAGGCCGAAAGACAAGCTTCACGCGTCTGTCACAGAGCAACACAAAAGGGCAAGACCAGTGCCGAAGGCATTCTTCCTCACCGAGAAAGAAGCTCCGAGTTCAGTACAATTCAGAGGAACACTGAAAGAATAAGCGCTAAAATTCACGAGCACAAAAAGGAAAACAGACAAAGGACTGGCGCCAGTCCTTTGTCTGTTCTCCTTTTTGTGCTCGTGAATTTTAGCGCTTATTCTTTCAGTGTTCATGGATAACCAACTAGCCCAACAGTCTGTTCTGCTAATTCTCAGGAAGTGTAATTTTGGTACGCTTGTTAGAAACTTCTTTCAGTAGTCGATTTTCTCGTACAGATATACCTTCGTGTCACTGGTTTTAGATAGAAAACTTTAATGTCCAGGCAAATTTCGTCAGAGATTCTGGCATCACTCTCGTCCAAAGGGCAATACTTTAGGCGGCGAACGACTAACATTTATTTCCAATTATGCGTAGTGCATCGGGAAAGCAAATGTTACACTAGCAGGGAAAAATAACTTGCTTTTAGAAAGGAAACCAGATGGTGCGACTCCCGCAAACATGGTAATGGCAGACGCACCGCGGTTCTGTGAACAGATCTAATATATTGAACGAAGCTTCTGTGAGTTAAAAAAATGCCCCCACCTCCCCGAAGGGAATCGTGAGGAAACGCGAATGCATTTCTTGCGCCGAGAGTACACGGCGTAGTAATTTTTAATGGCGTAAAGCTGGACACACCGACGCGCTCAAGTGTCTCCCATTTGGGCGCCTCTTTCAACGAACGCTTCCTACGTGCGTTCGTAATCACCTCAGGGATGTTGCCACCGCCTTCAATGCAGCACAAACGCGTTTAGAACGCGCTGTTTTCAGGCTGTGCCAAGGCAGCACAAACGCTACAAACGCGTTTCAAACGCACTGCATTGAGGTGGTGGCGCAGGGAGGACAGAGAGCGAACGGCGAGAGAAGGAGCGGCGAAGCACTGCACCTACCCTCACCTACACTCTCTCCACACACGCGGGAGCACCGCCGAGCTCCCGCGACGCGAGCGCCCTCACACGCCAGAACTCGCTCCTCCTCTTCACTCTCTCCGCCCGCACCACCTGCTCCGGTTGCTAGGGGCGAGGATAAGCGCGCGCGCCCGCAGCTGTTGCTATGGGAGAGGGAGTGAGAGCGGAGAGGCGCGCGGACAACGCCGGACGTTTGACATAGCCCGACTAAAGGCTCGTTCACACCGGCGACTAGCAACGGTCGCGCGACTAAGTTAGTCGCAAAGCGACTGGTCGCAAACGGTCGCAAATGGCCGTTTTGGTCGCAAAGCGACTGCTTTGGCTCAGTTGCTCGCTGCTCGATTTTTCAGTCGCGCGACTGCCGTCGCAAACCTCTGAACCAATCAGATGCGCAGAAACAGGACGTCAGTCTATTTTACGGGGCAACGGCAATGCGAGCTGCATACGAGCAGACGTGAATTCTATATGGCGACGGTTATAAGTCGCACGCAGGTGTGAACATCGGTCGCTTTGAGTCGCTTTTTGACCGCCAGTCGCAAACGGTCGCGCGACCGTTGCTAGTCGTCGGTGTGAACCAGCCTTAAGAAATGCATTCGCATTTAAAAATTCTCAGTGATGCCGGCACCATAGTTCGCAAGAAACACGGCGCCGGCGAGTGTACAGAAATGCGGGTGTACACAAATGCAGCCCTCGAAGGAACGCTGGTCGCATCCGTATTTGTACGCGCCATTTTTCAAATAACCGATGCTCTCTCGATCGCGGGCACTTCGGTGATCAGCCGTTTCTGATATGGCAATCTGATCTTTTATCGAGGTCACTTGTCCTTTCACGTTGCCACGTTTCACTCTTGCCTTTCATTGTTATATTCCATTGTTTTACGTGTGATCGTCGTTGCTGCCTCTAGCAGCAAAAGTGCTGCGATGCCTAGGCACGTCGGTGAAGGTCCAATTCCCGGCATGGAGGAACGAAAAAGTTGGGAGGGAACATTGCGCAATGAGAAAGAAAGAAAGAAAGAAAGAAAGAAAGAAAGAAAGAAAGAAAGAAAGAAAGAAAGAAAGAAAGAAAGAAAGAAAGAAAGAAAGAAAGAAAGAAAGAAAGAAAGAAAGAAAGAAAGAAAGAAAGGCAGCACGTCAGGCACGCACACGCCGAGCATCACTTGCCCCATTTTCCCGACAGGGGAAGGACTCCTAATTTTCTTACAGCAAAGATGTCTTAGTCTACTCTGCCGTCGTCGCCGTCGTTGTCGTCGTCGTCGTCGTCGTCGTAGTAGTAGTAGTAGTAGTAGTAGTAGTAGTAGTAGTAGTAGTAGTAGTAGTAGTAGTAGTCCTCACCCAGGTCACGTGACCATACGGGGAGTGAATAAAGAAATAAATGAAACGAAATGATGATGATGCTGATGAATGATCGATCACATACACTAGCGTACATACAGTTTCGGTGTCCGGGGGTTTTCACGGCGTGGAACCGGCTGCAATTTCTTCCTTTGTTTCTAACCGACTATAGTTTCGGTCTGGTCCTGGCTTAACTGACACTTCGTAATAATGTTCCCCTCTCAAGCCGCTAGCTGCTGGTTTACGGTTTCCGACGCTCTGAATCACCTTTAACAATTGCCGCGCTGATACCGTGAATTAGTTAAATGCAACACAGAAAAAAACAAACAAATCGTGAAACATCTATCCAGATCGCAAGTCATGCCTCAAGAAAACTAGTCAGTGTTCTTCGTTTCTCGCTTGCCGCATACGCTTGAGCAACCGTAATGACCAGGCACGATGACAGTTAAATTATTCGCTACGCGCGTTATTGTATCTGCATGGTTTCTGTTTGTGTTCGTGTACTGCTTCTAAATAATGACTACTTCTTAACAACAAAACAGAACAACACACACCATAAGTGAAGTAATGTTAAACGTAAAAATAGAAAGAGCCAGACCGCTTTTTTTTTTGTAACTTAATCTGGGAATACAATACCGGGAGTACGTGGAAAACGTCTGTTACCGATTCTTGGTATTAATTAGCAGCAAGCGAACTGGAGCCCTGCAGAAGGTCGAGATGAATATATTGAATTATTGACTTTCTCGCTCTCTCTTTCCATGCACGCGCGCTACTCAGCGACACAAAAAAAAAATGGCTGCAAAATTATGTTTTAACGGTGTCTTCTCGGCGGCCGAAAGCGGTAATTAATTTCCGGAACCGGAACTGCAAGCGCCCGCACCGCGCTTCGCCCACGCCTGGCCATCGCTCATTTGCTTATAGTATAACGCTCTTATACGAATAATATTACATGCCGCGCGTGGATTTGTCTCAGTAAGCGTCTCGTGTTATACGGTATCGCCAAAACACCAAATGAAGCAACGCGCGCGTGGAACCTAGGCGACCGTTAACTTCGGGCAGCATTTTTATTTTTGGCAACTGCAAAATTTCAGTTAATTGGCTTGTGCGACGAAATAGCACACTGCTGTTTTTTTATTGTTTTTTTTTGGGGGGGGGGATTCAATCGCGAGCAAAGTAGCGTTTTCCAGTTTAACGGCTTACTTCACAAAAAAACGAAAAAAAAAAGAAACGGGCGTAATTGATGTTCTCAACGGACGAGCCGATCGTTGGAGCGTGTCGTCATCGTTAGTGGGAATGCGTTGCTCAAGACTCCACTCGAGCGATGTAGGAAAACAAACATAAACCCTTCTCTTGCGTGGCTGAAAGAACACGTCAGCGGAGAGCATTTTAATTGGAACGTTGGGCCGAATCTGTCAGCAAGAAAGAAAAAAATGCATTCCTGTTTTTATTACACGAAGAAGAAGAACGCGTCGACGAAGAAAACCTCGTATCTCGAGTATAAGATCAATGATTTCCGTCGCTTATGCAGAGATGAGTAAAGCGTTGTCCATTTATTAGTGATTGAGACTGTTGAATCGGTGGGCGAGAACATCTTTTTCGCTTAACCGCAGCCCTTTCTTCCTCAGAAATGAAAATGAGTTTCTCTATGAATTCGCGAAGTTCCTCGTAGATTGCTCAAGCTCCGCAAAGAGCTTATCAATTTTGTTTTGCCAACGAAAGGGATAAATTTTTTTCAACGACAATTCAGTAGCAACGAAACCAAAGCGTTAAGAACGATACGGCATTAGTAGTATCGGTTCTTAATACAGCAAGCTGTTTTATTCCATGTATTTTTACTTCTAAGTATTTGCTTTAAGTGGCCCTCGTGCGATTTACAATTTCTTTATTGCGGTATCCGTTAGATGGACACCCTAGACGCAATTATTTTTCGTAGGCGTAAGCGAGAGAAAAAAAACAAAGGAAAGACAAGGATGTTAACCAGGTTGCACCTGGTTTGCTACCCTGTGCGGGGAGTGAGGGCAGGGGAGGAAAAGAATAGAGAAAGGAAGAAGGAAAGAGAGGAGAACTAGTACGCGAGCACACATAGCTGCGTTCACTGCGCATACCCAGGAGGTTTCAAACTGCTAATGTTACAGAGTAGGTTCGATTGCGACTGTCTTAGATGAAGTGGGCTGCCATGCAGGACGTCAATGAAGGCTTGCAAGAACTGGCTCCAAGGTATCCACAAGTGGCATTGCGCTTCGAGCTGGTGGGGTTGTCATTCCGGTGAGGAGTGTGCGCATTGTGCTTATCAGTGACCTCAACCCAGCGTTGACACGTAGGGCCTTGGTCGCGGAGATCATCAGTGGGATCGTCCGCTGGCTCTCTGTGACCGCTCAAGGGCGGTAGTGACGGCCACGCGACATCTGCCGCCATTTTCATCTACTCAGCGTCCGTACCTAAGGTTCCGTAAAAAAGTTCAAGGGCGATAACATCGTCCCACACATCGTATGTTTCAAGTGCGAGTTAAAGCACGCGAAGGCAACCGACGATCGCGGCTCAAGCGGTGAGCAAACGCGCCCGCCATCTTTCGTCGCACAAAAGGCCCATGGGGAGCCCGGAGGGGAGAGGGGATGCGTGGCTCCGGTGGGAACTGCCTTTTTTGAACAGCCGGATGCGGTCGCGTGCGCCCTATCTTAGCAGGGATTTGCAGATGACTCATACCTTTGTACACGCTGTGTTCTCACCGCTCGGTTTGTGTCGAAGCGATGTAGAGTACGAAGGTTGCCTCGCTCGCTGCAGCGGCTGCGTTTCCTTAGGACGGTGTTTTATAGAGTTACACCAAGTTGGATGCTAAAGCAGCCAGCTGCTAGCCTTACTTTTTATAACATTATAATGTGTTGCTATTGCATTCACTGCTTTGCCCTTGAGGTGAAACTATTACTTTTTAGCGAGCGAAAGGAACTTTGACCCTTCCTATCTATCTATCTATCTATCTATCTATCTATCTATCTATCTATCTATCTATCTATCTATCTATCTATCTATCTATCTATCTATCTATCTATCTATCTATCTATCTATCTATCTATCTATCTATCTATCTATCTATCTGCCTGCCTGCCTGCCTACCTGCCTGCCTGCCTGCCTGCCTGCCTGCCTGCCTGCCTGCTAGAGCTGTGCACGGGCCGTATTTCCAAGCCCGAGCCCGGCCCGGGCCCGCTGACTTTGTCGAAGGCCCGCCCGAGCCCGACGGCAAAGGGCTGCGAGCCCGCCCGGCCCGGCCCGACGTACGAAAACACAATCCCGGGCCCGGCCCGGCCCGGCGTTTTGAAGGTTCGCTGCGAAAACAAAACATCGTTTTCCGGTAATTTGGCATATTATTGAGCATATCGAATATGACCAAACGACACACGACGAACAGTCTCTATTACACAGATTACAAACTGTCGTGCAAAACAGCAAGCAGTCCCGCGATTCCGGCTTCAACGAAGTGCGGCGCTTTTGCTTTATGTAGCCCGCCGAAATGAAGTTGCGTTCGCTGCTTGCACTCGTCGCCGAAATTACTAATATCTTTTTTGCCAGCCTGGCAAGCTTGGGATATCTCTGCTGCTTGTTTTTCCAGAAGACTAAAACTTCAGATGGACAGGCGGACGATTCCAGAGAGAGATAATCGGAGAGCTCCCCTTTTGTTTAAAGTAGCGAATGGAAAGGAAAAGCGGTAAAGGGCGGTCGCGGAAAAGGCGCTGTATGCGTGCTGGAACACAATTCTGCTCATTTTCTATATTTCGGGCTTGAGTCGGGCTTTGCGCTGGGCCCGAGCCCGGCCCGATAAAACTCCAAGAAGCCCAAGCCCGGCCCGGGCCCGAGGTGGAAATGCGTCGGCCCGCCCGAGCCCGGCCCGCGGGCTGGGTCGGGCTCGGGCTTTCGGGCTACCCGGAGCCCGTGCACACCTCTACTACCTACCTACCTACCTACCTACCTACCTACCTACCTACCTACCTACCTACCTACCTACCTACCTACCTACCTACCTACCTACCTACCTACCTACCTACCTACCTACCTACCTACCTACCTACCTACCTACCTACCTACCTACCTACCTACCTACCTACCTACCTACCTACCTACCTACCTACCTACCTACCTACCTACCTACCTACCTACCTACCTACCTACCTACCTACCTACCTACCTACCTACCTACCTACCTACCTACCTACCTACCTACCTACCTACCTACCTACCTACCTACCTACCTACCTACCTACCTACCTACCTACCTACCTACCTACCTACCTACCTACCTACCTACCTACCTACCTACCTACCTACCTACCTACCTACCTACCTACCTACCTACCTACCTACCTACCTACCTACCTACCTACCTACCTACCTACCTACCTACCTACCTACCTACCTACCTACCTACCTACCTACCTACCTACCTACCTACCTACCTACCTACCTACCTACCTACCTACCTACCTACCTACCTACCTACCTACCTACCTACCTACCTACCTACCTACCTACCTACCTACCTACCTACCTACCTACCTACCTACCTACCTACCTACCTACCTACCTACCTACCTACCTACCTACCTACCTACCTACCTACCTACCTACCTACCTACCTACCTACCTACCTACCTACCTACCTACCTACCTACCTACCTACCTACCTACCTACCTACCTACCTACCTACCTACCTACCTACCTACCTACCTACCTACCTACCTACCTACCTACCTACCTACCTACCTACCTACCTACCTACCTACCTACCTACCTACCTACCTACCTACCTACCTACCTACCTACCTACCTACCTACCTACCTACCTACCTACCTACCTACCTACCTACCTACCTACCTACCTACCTACCTACCTACCTACCTACCTACCTACCTACCTACCTACCTACCTACCTACCTACCTACCTACCTACCTACCTACCTACCTACCTACCTACCTACCTACCTACCTACCTACCTACCTACCTACCTACCTACCTACCTACCTACCTACCTACCTACCTACCTACCTACCTACCTACCTACCTACCTACCTACCTACCTACCTACCTACCTACCTACCTACCTACCTACCTACCTACCTACCTACCTACCTACCTACCTACCTACCTACCTACCTACCTACCTACCTACCTACCTACCTACCTATCTATCTATCTATCTATCTATCTATCTATCTATCTGCCTACGTCTTTGCGTGCTCTTGATCGTCTCCTTAACTTGGGACCGACCGACCGACCGACCGACCGACTTTATTTAGTCCTGAGGAGGCGATGGCCTCGTCTAGGGGCCGCGCCCACGACGGGACTTGGTATATGCCAAAATTGGCATAGAAGGGCGTGAGTGTATGGCGAACACGGTACATACGCAGGTTATGCCATGAATATCGTGACTTCGCTGTTGCGTACGTCATGGAATCCTTTCCACCAGTCACGTGTGGTACACACCCGCATACCCCGGCCTGTGGCATTCGGGTATGCGCCACAGGTTATTCAGTTTATATCAACCCACACTGCACATTTTAACGCAAAAGCATGGAGTAGCACGTGTCGCAGAAAATCGGCTGCGTTGTAGGTGGGTGAAATACCCCGATGGAAGCAGAGAATAAAAATCGCTGATGGAGCCAGAATCGAACACAGACCTTCTGCAAGGCAGGCAAGAATTCTACCACCGAGCAACGCCAGTGCTTCACATTTCCACATTCACATTTCCACATTTCATTGTTGCCTGGATATGAACGCATGACTACCGTTGTTGCCTGCAGCAACAGAAGTGTCGCACTGCTAAGCACGTGGATGAAGGTCCAATGCCCAATATGGAGGAAGCAAACAGTCGGGAGGAAGCATTGCAGAATGCGGTGGAAACGAAGAAAGAAATAAAGAAAGAAAGAAAGAAAGAAAGAAAGAAAGAAAGAAAGAAAGAAAGAAAGAAGAAGAGAAAGAAAGAAAGAAAGAAAGAAAGAAAGAAATAAGAGAAGGGTGAAAGAAATGGGACAAGAAAGAAAGAAAGAAAGAAAGAAAGAAAGAAAGAAAGAGAAAGAAAGAGAACGAAAGAAAGAAGAAAGAAAGAAAGAAAGAAATAGAAAGAAAGAAAGAAAGAAAGTCCGGCAAGCACACGTCAAGTTCCGCTTGCCCCCATTTTCCCGATGGGGCAAAGGCTCTTGAATTGTTTCTTTATTCGTCAAGCTTATCACGTTTATTCTTTATCGTTTAAGTAATCCACTTACACATCTTTGACTCCACGTCGTTCTCTACACGAGGTGCTGAAGCGACACGCGTGAGGCCTTTCACTTTATCGCCTCGCCGTTCATTCCCAGTCAACGCTAACGACAGCCTCAACCCACCTTGTTTATTCCGCATTTCCCTCGGTTACAAGAACCTGATCAAGACAAAAATTATCACATAAAAAAGGGCAAGCACCGAGCACGCGTTGATAGCTACCGTACCACATACGCTGTGAATCCTGATGAGCCGGATCGTTATCGTTGCCGAGCAGCCGTGTAGCAACGTTGTTGTTACGCTAGCTCGCCATTACGAGCCGGTTCACATTGATTACCGCCTAGTCAACGGCCGCGAATACATGACCAGGCCGCTATTGATTTGTTTACCCCGACGTACGCGACCTTGCACTTACCCCTTTCCTTCCTAGAATATAGGTGACCGTAGCAAGCTTCATTTTCAGCAAAAATGTGTATGAACATAACCATATAGGCAGGTGTTTGCTGATTCGCATGAAATCGATTCCCATAATGCGTGGGATTGCCATGATCTTCTTTTACTTGGTCAAAGATCAGACGACGAGGAAACTGCGTTCTGGTCGATTCCCATATTTCATGTATCGTACAGCCCGAAGTGAATAATGTATTCGGTACAAGCTAACGTAAGGCCTTGCGACGTGTATACGTACGCCTCCCTGTCCTCCCTCCTCCCCCACCTCCTCCCCTAAGCATGTATGCCACGAGGCTTGTTTGATGTACGGCACTTGTTGCGCATACATTTGCATGGCAAATTAGAGCAACGATCCTCTGCCTCGTACGAGTAGGCGGCGTGCCCTGCTCCAAGGCTTCAAACAAACCCTGCTGCCGACAGGATTTCGCGATACTGTTAGCAAGGACCGGGAACGGACGCAACTATAGCACCCGAAAAGACGAAATCGAGAAAGCTTATTTGACGTCCATGTCTTTCTTGCCTTTCGGTTAATGCCACAACTAAGACAATATCGGGAGCACGTCATCTTAGTGTCAAGATCTGACCTTGTTAGACTGTCATTACGAAATCTTTTTTTCACTGTAGAGCAGCTGAGCAACTGGTTCAAGGACGTATGTGTTTCTCGTTCTTCCTCTGCGCACTCTAGTAGTTGCGCTAAACAGAAATAAATAGGTTTAATGATATTTTCTTGGTTATGTTAGCATATCATGTGGAGGCAGCGGCCCCATATTTATGAATACGAGCTAGAAGACTAGGACGAGTACTTGCACACCCATGCAGGCTTAAGAAATACTAAATGTTAAATATAATCAATTAACCCGCATTTGATCCTCTAATATTCTGTATCTCATCGAAAGTGAGAGAAATAAAGGAAAATCATGGAGGCTAACGAGATGCGACTGTCCGGTCTGCTACCCAGCAGCGGGATGGAGCACTAGAGGTTAGTTAGTGAATCGCGAAGTTGACAATAATGTGTTAGAATATTCTACATACACAAAAATTATTATAAATGTCTTCAGCCTCTGAAGTTCATTCATTTCAAAAGAATTTTAAGAACTTCAACCTCACCTTACTTTCCTTTCTAAGTTTCCCATCTACTTTAACCATCAGCTTCTTGAAAATAATCGTAAATGGTGAGCGCCATGGTGTAAGGAGTAGGCAAGTACTGCTAACACGCAAACACGCAGCCAACCAATGATGCAAGCAAACAAGCAAGCGAGCAAGCAAGCAAGCAAGCAAGCAAGCAAGCAAGCAAGTAAATAAACAGGCAAGCGAGCAAGCAAGCCAGTAAATAAGCAAGCAAGCAATTGTCTTATAGTTCAGTTGTTTTGCCGTGACCCTATAGGATTTGTAAAACCACAAATAAGTACATCTTGCAATCAAACAGCCCAATGATTGTTTTGGAGAGGTGCAAATTTCATTCGGTTCTCGCCGTGACAGCCAGTAATGCATCAATAGCACTGAGAAACGATATTGTTGCGGGTTACCTTCGAGCATGTGGCGTATACGTTACTTAGAGCCCTGTTGAAGGTGGTTTTCAGAGTCGTGTTGATATCAGCATAATGGCAAGCGCGAAATGTAGGCTCTTTCTACAATACTAATGGCCTAGACCCGCCAGCATATAGTCACGCCGTTACGAAAGCAAGATGGTTGAAAACGAAAACAAGCTTGTTCGAAACGAAAAGGCCCCGGACAGTTTACGTCGTACTGAAGTCAACAGAGGTCTGTTGCTCTCCGCCTTCATGTTTACATCGTCGTAACCGTAGCCAAATCGTGCGCTTTACGACTTCGGGAAGCCACTTTCGCTCCTTCCAAGCTTGGTACTATCTTTTTAAGTTTAGTTTAGTATTAATGAGAACTAACAGACAATAATGCCAAGGAAAGCATAGGGGATGCTATTTGTAGTAATTATGATATAAACATAATAATAAATATGAAGAAAGTAAAGTGGACAAAAAAGATAACTTGCCGCCGGAGGGGACCGAACCTGCGACCTTCGAATAACGCGTCCGATGCTCTACCACTGAGCTCCACTTTATGAGGTATATATGTGCATTTAAACGTAGGAGTGTTAGCGCCAATCGCAGCCATGGCGTTATTCGAAGGTCGCAGGTTCGGTCCCTGCCGGTGGCAAGTTATTTTTTTGTCCACTTTACTTTCTTCATATTTATATCCTAATTACTGCAAATAGAATCCCCTATACTTTCCATGGCATTGTTGTCTGTTAGTTCTCATTAGTATTGTGTCTACCAAATAAAAACGAGCCCTTAAAAGTCAAGTTTAGTTTAGGTTAGTTACTGTGTCGGCGGGTAATTCGGTCACAGTTTCTCCGCATCTCTGCCGACATCGGTGTTTCAAATTACACAGGGACGGCGAACAGAAACTCGCCGTCGCGCTGCTTCTGAACGAGAAGCGGCACTGTTGAAGATTTCGCTTAAAAAGTGAGCTTTAATTTTAAACAACCAAGAAGGATATGCGAGCGTCGGGACTCGAACATATGCCGCCGTGCTCCCTAATCAGGTACACAGGATCACTTTTCGGTCGCCGATCGGTTGCGTCGGCCGGATGTTGCCCTTGCTGTTCGCGGACGCGGTCTCCCGAAACCTTGCAAGCTGTACGAAAAGCCAGTAGGAGACGTGCGACACATTAGCTGGACTTGTTGACGCGCCAGTTGGTTCACATGCAGAGTTAAAGGGGCCATGACATGGTCACCCAAAATATTGCGGTTTTCAGTGAAAAATAGAAGTAGAGGGTCTGTTGTACCTGTGCATATATGAAAAATTGGCCGTAAAAGAATATTTCCTTGGAAAATCAGCCCTATAAATCCCGCCCACCGCCGGCGGTCGCCATTTTGCCATGGCGTATGTTACGTCATGTTCTGCATGGAGCGGAGCCTTTGTCTTCTACCAAAGGTTTAGCCGCTGAAAATCGGTCAACTTCAACGTCAAGCTGAAGAAAGCTGAAGGAGCTCCATTGCAGGCACAGCTGACCAGGAAACAAAATCGTTGGCCGGAATGCAGACGCTCGCAAAGCAATCAGCTTGTTACGTCACGGCTCGCGAGTGTGCCGGTGTTGCCCAACTCGGCCACTCGCGTATAAAAAGTTTCAGTTATAGGCTAAGTGCTCGTTCAACTGCGCTAAAATTTCACCAGCTTGTTTGCGAGCGCACAAGGATTAACCCACATAACACATATTATGATCGAAAATTGGATTGAGTGTCATGGCCCCTTTAAGAAGCGCGCAGAAGGGGGCGGGGGGTCACTTGCTGTAGGCTTTAACAATTTGAGAAAAACTTATTTTCATTATTTATTTTCGATAAAACACCCTCTTCCACCAAAATTTCAGGAGTGGGGAGCACGCTTTCGCAACTTCACTCGTATGACCTATCTGATTGGCTTCTTAGAGTTTGTACCGGAGGAGAAAACGCCCGGAGCATGGCCTCAGTACGTTTGCCAGCACGGAGCATGGCCTCCATGACCCTCTGCGTGCCGTCGGACAATCGCGGATCACTGATGAAATCACAGCTAGGGAGGAGGGGTAACCATTATTCGACCGAAGCTCCCTTGATAGCAAGTGCTTCGCTTAAGCAACGGTGCGACTCAAGTCGTTGCATAACCACTTATATGATTTCAAAGCAATCCATTTCAGAGACTCTTTAACGATGAAAAGGCATAGCGTACGTTCAAAAACAACTCTACACAAAAAACCTACCGTAGAAGAGACTTAAACACCGTGTACATAAACGCGCGCTCATATTCACTAACGCAACGTGTGGGACACCGCCTTTCCTAGGCCGAATTAAATAACGCTTTTCCAAACACTTCTTCATCACTGAGGCGAAGACTAATCGGTAGAGAGATAAAAGATACAAATCCACTTTTGCGTATTCGAGTAGAGTGTAAAGTTGTTTTGTAACAAATTGAAATTATATCTGATTCTCGACAACAGGTATAGGAACAGAACTTCTAGTTCTATGGGTGGCGTTCCCATCGGAATTACAATCGATGCATCTTATTATGATTACAGATACAAAGAGCTTCGAAAGCTAAAGTTTGCCGCAATGAGCTCAGAGACACGAAACATCTTTTTCAGAGTCTTTGTGCTTTGCATCTCGACACGCGTAGGGTACCTAGATGCGCCACGCGTGAGGAACTATAGATTTTATCGACGCGAAACTTCTCAGGGAAAGCGCCTCGTCGAAACTCTTCGAAGTTCTGCCGGCGTATGATTCATTGCGTCGTGCTTGGAATTATTCATGATCCAGCGAGTCCTGTTTCCATTTCGTGTTCAAGTTTCAAAAGGCGAACGAAGCGTTGTTTCGACAGCAGCTGGAATCCCCTCGAATATCGTAACGCACTCGCCCTCGTTTTGCAAAGCCGTATGCTCCCTTCAATATGTATTCCATAATCACTGCCTGATATTCGCAATGCTAGAACGATGATACAACGTGTAGCACTGAAGCGTCTCTCAGTTGCCTCTTCAATTTGACCTCATGCATCGTCTATAATTGATAATCATGCCGAAGTCTTCGTATGTTGCTCTGCAATCACGTAGTATACGAAAGATACAACGGTGGCATGAACTGATGTCTCCAGAAGTACATCACAGTTGTCGAAAGCGTTACAGACTGGTTTCGAAGAAACACAAGTGGGCGGTAGTGATGCAGAACTATCGATGTTACTATCGATACTATCGATATAGCTGAGTCACTATCGAACTATCGATGGTACAAGATACTATCGATAGTTCTATCGATAGTAAGTACTATTGATAGTTTAAAATCAACAGCGCGAACTCATTGCAGAATAAACTTGGTTCACCGCGCGCGTGGTACATAGTGGAGCCGAAGGAGCAGGCTGAGGGGCAAGAAAGTTGGCATGCTTGTGTTCTTCACCAGAGTGCTTCGCTGACACATGATCATAAAGTCAAACTGTTCAGCTGCAGCGGAAAGGAAGCCGTTACATGGGACGGAACTGCGCGGCTTCTGATGTATATTGCATTTTATGATTTCAAAATAAAAGAATTATCAAGAACTAAGTTTGTTAGTTGTAAGATGTAACTGGTTGCTTTTAAATATGAACTTATTGATGGACATATGCCGCCATTTTCACTGTGAAAATAATTTCTCTCGCCAAAAAATTTGCTCATAAATTAAGCGAAGCTCATAGTAGGCTATCGCGCATATTTTGGCAATTTGGCCAGCCAGCAAGAGCATCGTTATTCGCACCATTATGGATAGCTTGTCACGTGGTTGTAACGGTGAAGAATGCTGCAGCAAGACTGGGAAATACGAAGCTCTTTATTTGGTCGAACTTGCGCCCAGAAAATCAAAACCCAGAATGCAAGCGATACACGCTGCGCACTGATAGCGACGAGAACATTCGTAGGCCGTCGAGTAATCTGATAATCGGTGGAACGTTTCGTCTTTTATACACCAGTAACCGAACCTTCCAACGCTATCGCTGGTGATCGAGTAAGCTCTCGAATAAACTTGACTATTCGCCTCCGGCTCGTAACCTTAACAGAATGATCTCAAGCAATCGTGAAGCTCTTTAATTATTACGGTGCGGTCTGCGTCATACGTTGCTGACAGTCTTTATGGGTGAAACCCGAATACATAAAAAAAGCAATAAACACGCGTGGCAGTAATGCCACTAGAATATTAACGACGGTGCTACCGATTGCACTATCGATATTTTGTCGATAGTAGTACTATCGATAGTTTGTTTACACTATCGATAGTTTCAAAGAAACTATCGATGCTATCGATAGTCCATTTACCGATAGTTCTGCATCACTAGTAGGCGGGCCTTATTTCGCAGGCTGATTTCCAATCGCACTTAGATATCGGATCGAGCTGACACACCTTTGCGAATAGGATATATTACTACATACCGCGGCTGAGGTGACGTCAAGGGCTTGCGTGCACACCACCCAGGTCACGTTCTCGGTGTACGGAGGCGACGTTAGGGATCCGGAGTAGAGGAAGTACGACGTCGGAGGGATGCCGGGAAGCATATGGCTCAAAAAGAGCGGAGCATCCTGCGCGAACACGAGGACCGAACAACGCCATTTGACTGAAGATCGAGATCGCAAACGCCTCTAGGCAGCTAAGTCACCTTAACATGGGCGCTCGCCTAAGCGATGAAGCAAGACTAACAGAGCAGTTCGGTGAACTTGTACAGATTTTTGAAACTGAACCAGCTATAGAGGAACATAGTTTTTGACCCGGCATGCAAGTCCCTTTGAAATAGGTCTCACTTGTGTATTCTTGTCAATGTCTGAAGGCGTGAATATTTTGTATGTATGTCTGCATGTGCATATTTGGAGCGATTATTGTGTGCTTGCATCTGTGAAACAACTGAATGTCTTGATTCGAGGCTGACTGCGCACCTAACCGTAGTGTCAGATATTAGGTAAGCAAACGCCTTCAAAACACAGATCTGTAGTCTTTTCTCCTTCAATTTTTCTCTTAGATTGGTACTGAACATTCATTCATTCATTCATTCATTCATTCATTCATTCATTCATTCATTCATTCATTCATTCTCCTCTTAAGTGCGCACAGTGGCCTTGTTTTGTAATTTAGTCTCAAACTGTAATCGTGCATTGCATGGAAGTTGCTCGTTTAAGGCCTTTTAAATAGTGTGCCGCAGCTGTGAACCCACGTGAATACGCGTAAACTTGGCCTCCCGTCAACATTCCAAGTTGGAGCTAATTTACCCCAGCATTGTCGTACAATTTGTGTCTCATTTCCGGCAAACAACACAATGCTGCACGGTAATTTGTAACGTTTGCGACTAGCACACTAAGCTTAGCATAAAAAAAAATCATAAAATATAGCACTCCCCATACAGCACGATATTCAGTTATTTAATAACCTTCGAATGTCAGTAGCTCATCTAAGGTTCATATTCGCGGTAAAAGTGCCCTCCCAACGACAACCAACGGACAGGTGCTGCCACCTCGCTTCTCTTTGGCAAAACTTTCGCAATCTACGTCGCTTCGTTTCGGCTAGATGCCGCACCGTTACAGGCTGCATCGAAATGCCTCATTAGTGAATTAACTCATTTGAGATACTCCCGTACAGGTTCCTTCGTTACTCTTTCTGAGCAGTCATACAAATGTAGTCTTTGTCACCAGCCGTGCGTTCCAGAAAAAAAAAAAGATGATACCGGTAAAACGAAGGTCGATAATTCGCCGAAATGGCTGCAGCGAAATGGGTGTTGGTAAGCACAGTTACAATTTCGAAACCTTAACCCAAAAAGTTATTGGCATCGATGGCGCGAAAGGTTAAAAATGATTTTCACCGTTTGTCATATCACGTTGTCTTGGCATTCTCTTTAAAGTACTGCTATTAAACAATTTAATGCCGCTAACGCTATTATTGGAATGACTGCAATTACAATTTTACGGTACTGTAAGATTTGAGTCGTACCTTGCTCCTTTCGGATGAGTCCATCGCAGATATAATAGCGTGAAGGGATTCTGGACACTTATCGTAGGACAGCTGCAGTATTGAAAAAGATCTCGTTGGTCCGTGTTAAGCACAAGCAAACGTAGACTTTTAAGAGATACATAAACATTCTTGAAAACGTTTCTGAAAAAAAAAAAGAGGTTTGAAGGAATATAAATAACGCGCCTGCCATAATAACGCGAGGCGACCGGGAGGGGGATATTTCAATCAGTCAGTAAATCGATCAATCAGTCAATTAGTTAGTCAATATACCGATTTCAAAAAAGTCAATTTCTTGCAATTTTTGCGCAAGCATTCATGTTTTAGATAACTCAGGAGAAAGCACTCGTCGACGCAACCATTAGTGTGCACATGAGGGCGTCGCATATAACAAAGAAAGAAATGCAGTCATGCGGTGCTAGGATAGCGCAGAGAACGTTGGTGCCCTTAACTGCTTCACACCAGTACAGCTCTTCGCTTAAGACATTATCGCTCAGAATTTTTCACAACAACGGTGCGCTTTAAGTTTCACACGTATCCAGCTGTCGTGTTGCCACTGGGTTAACAACTCACCACCACCACTAATAATAATAATAATAATAATAATAATAATAATAATAATAATAATAATAATAATAATAATAATAATAATAATAGTAATAATAGTTACTGGGGTTTTACGTGCCAAAAGCACGATATGGTTATGAGGCACGCCTTGGTAGGGAAGGGGGGTGGCTCCGTTTAATTTCGTCCACTCAAGATTAATGCGCACTTAAATACACTGGTGTTCTTTGCATTTCGCCCCCATCGAAATGCGGCTGACACGGTCGGGAATGGAACCCGCGCCCTCCAACAACTCATCAATGCAAGCCTACCCACCCGAAACGCTTTTACATAAGTAGTTGTTTAACATCCTCTATATAGCTATAATAAATGAATGGCAAATATTACATACATCTTATGGAAATGTCGTTTGCGCAGATGCTCTCACCTTGAAGAGGACTGCGATGACGGCCAAGCCGTCTCTCTCCGTCCTGGCTTCCTCGAAGCTACTGAACTGATCGTTGTAGTGGACAAAATGGGCCTGCATAAACCAGGGTACAAGTAGGGAGTGATAACATTTCGGCGCCTCTAAACGCAAATGAAATAAGCCTGGTTTCAGCTCTCGATTTGAGAAATTGATACCCTATGTATTGACATTTTAATTGTTCAACTTTAAAGCACAATCTATCGAATTACTACGCTTACTAGAGCTGGAGTGCTATGGTCAAGGAACCACGACTACTGTCTACCGGCGCCTTCAGGGGCCCATCTCTAACTGATAAGGAACCGTAGATATCTCTAACAGGTTAGACCCATCTCACACGGCCACCACCGAGCCTCGTTAAACTCCATAAATGTAAAACTCCGTTAGGGAGTTCGACAGAGATGGCCATGTCACACGGCAATTTTACGAGCTTTCGGACAGAATCCGCAAGGGTTCTATTGGCGCTGCTGCGCCTGCGTCTGCATGAAGAATTCGCGTCTAATCACGCTGAAAACATTCTCAATCGTGAGTGTGGCTATAAAAACTGTAATTCATTCAAATCGCAATAAAAAAAAGTTGTTTTGACTTTTATCACAGAAACGTGTACCTGCCAGCATGAGGGCAGTAATGTTGACAGGAGCACTGGCAACCCTGTAAGCTTGTTTTGGCACTGCGTTTTCTCTGCGTGAACTGACTGCCAAACACACTACAAGTTGTCATCGATTTCTTTGAAGTTGCATTATCATCTAGATCACCTTTGTCCTTTCGGATGAGCACAGGTCTAACGTTCAGTCCAAGAAGTCCTTGCTGCGGATGGCTTCCACAGCAGTTCGCATGTGCTACCGGCACGACTACCGGGGTCGACGAAGAAGAAAGAACCCGCGTCACTCACTGCTGTGACTTTTGGTAATGTTGAAGTAGAATAAATAGCACCGCAATGAGAACGGAACGAGATGCACAGACCTAAACGTAACGGTGCGCACGTACTCAGAGACACTCATTCAAGATGGCGGCACGACGGTTTTTCGCGATTTCGGAGAGTATGTGCCCTTATACGTGTATTTTTTTCTCTTTAAACGCAGGTTATGAATGAATTATGCAATCAAAGAACATGCAATATTGATGAAATTCTTTACTGTGTTGACCGCAGCTGTTTTGTTTTTGCAGTTTTTTGCGTAACTACAGATGACTGGGTACGGCAGTACTCCATTCCGCGGCTAATGGAGATCGCCGAAATCCCTTTGCGAAACGCTCCGTTTAACTTCCTTGGCGTAAGGGAGACCGTGTGACACGGACCACATCTCCGTTGACGTAACGACGAGGAAGTTGCACGGAGTTAGCGGGTGCCAGTGTGACAGGGGTATTACCTGTCACACGGGCACCAGTGAACTCCGTTTAACTCCGTCGTCTTTACGCCAACGGAGATGTGGTCCGTGTCACACGGTCTCCCTTACGCCAAGGAAGTTAAACGGAGCGTTTCGCAAAGGGATTTCGGCGATCTCCATTAGCGGCGGAATGGAGTACACTCGTCCCCAGTAATCTGTAGTTGCGGAAAAAACCGCAAACACAAAACAGCCGCAGTCAACACAATAATGAACTTTATTAATATTGAAAGTTATTTCACTGCATAATCCACTCATAACGTGCGTTTAACGAAAAAAATTACACCACCTCCCGCTAAAGGGGACCATGAGGCGATGCGAAGCCGGAGCACTTGCCCGATCGCGTTCCGTTGGCGTTCGTTGGGCATGCTACCGACCTCGGGCATGCTACCAACCTCGCGCCGTGGAACGCGAAGAGGAACACTACGCGCGTCGTGTCTTCCCTCTAGCCTGGCCGTTAGTTCTCACAGGGCGAGCGGAGAACGCGGTCGACAGGCGCGCGAGAGGGAGGCAGCGTAGGAGAGGAGAGAGAGAGGGAAGGAATGCGCATGCGCTGGCGCTCATCGCGGCGTTGCGCAGGAGAGAATTTCGGCATGTCGAGCCCGTATTTCAGAGGAGTCAACCGAATCAAGCGCTGGACTGAACGCGCGCAGCGCTCTACCCGCATTATATTCACACTTGAAGGAGAGGAGACTAGAGGAGGAGAGTAGCGCATGCGCCGCGAGAGCAGAAGCGAGAACGCAGGAGAAGCGCAAGCAGGTGCAGGGAGAGAAGTGGAGAGAGTAACGCGCAGCTGTTGGAGAGAGGGAAGGAGGAGAGCTGCGCATGCGTAGTGTGAGTGCGGACGCCAAGACCAACGCCGCGGGACATACCCCCGAGCAAGAGATGCTTCGCATCTAAAAAAAACGCGTGTAAGTGCACATACTCTCCGCACCATGCCTCGTGAAAAGTCGTCGTGCCGCCATTTTGAATAAGTATCTCCGAGTCCGTGCGCACCGTTGTGTTTACGTCAGTGCATCTCGTTCCGTTCTTATTGCGGTGCTCTTCATTCTACTTTAGCACTACCAATAGTCACAGCAGTCGAGTGACGCGAGTTTTCTTCCTTCTTCGTCGACGCCGGCACTCGTACTGGCAGTACATGCAGACTGTTGTGGGAGCCATCAGCAGCAAAGGCTTCGTGGACTGGGACTGGACGTGAGACCTGTGCCCAGCCGATATTGGAAAGGACAACATGATCTGGGTGGTAGCGCAACTTCAAAGAGCTCGACGAGAACTTGCAGTGTGTTTGACAATCGGCACGCGTAGTCTTGCCAGCACTCCTGCCAAAATTACTGTCAACATGCTTGCAAGTACACGTTTCTGTGATAAAGAATATTTTTTTTTTTGTATCGATGTGATTAGATTATACTTTTTATAATCGCACGCTCCATTGAGAATGTTTTCAGCGTGATTAGACGCGAAATCTTGCATGCAGACTCTCTAGGTGCAGCAGCGCCTAATGGACCCCTTGCGGCTTCTGTCCAAAGCTCGTAAAACCGCCGTGTGACATAGGCACAACTCTATCTCTGTCGAACTCCCTCATGAAGTTTTACATTGATGGAGTTTAACGAAGTTCGGTGGTGGCCGTGTCACAGGGTTAATACTCATTAGGAGCACCTAAAATTAACTAACCATTTCCCGCGTTCAATAAATTAACTCTTGCTGCATGGCACATTTGTTCATGCAACTTTCTTTTTTACTTTCCTAACGTTTTTTCTGTGCGAAAATTGTTGAGCTTGAAGGGGGAGCTTGAGGGGCATCAGAAAGAAAGAAACATTTTCTGTGCTATATTCGGAAGTAAGAACCATAACGATGCAACGTAAAACACGTAATATATCCCATAAAACTATAACAGAGACAAAATTTTACACGCCAGAACAATATATCATTCAGAAGTAAGTGTTTATTTCGCGTGAAGCAGCAGTATTTGCGCGCATAATACTAGCTCTGCCTGATATTAGCTACCAGTTGGTTGATTGTTGCCCACTGTTTCCTAACTATGCTTATCTGTCTCACAACAATGTGATAAGATAATTCATTCCTAGCACTATGTCTCCTTAATTCGCGTCAATTCAAGTTTCACTTCTTTAAATGTTTATCACGTTCCTTCTTTCATTTCCCTTAGCGAAAGGCGCCACGAGCATTTTTTTTTAATTTAGGAAACACCATATTACTTTGTATTCGATCTTACGTTCGAAGTTTCGAAATATTATTAGTCAAGTACAAAATTTTAATAAACCTACGGCAGAGTGTTGATGTTCTCCGGGACAGCATATAAATCCGTCTCACCTCCATAGCGAATGCCTTGCCGTCCATGGAGTGCTCGGAGCCGCAGGAGTCGTCTAGACCCGCGTGAAAGTGCAGATCGTGCAGCAGAAACCTGCCGGGTAGACCTGTTCCCTTCAGACTGGGCTGGGCCGCTCCCAGAGGCCGGACCCTTACTGCGAAGCGCAGTGGGAAAACACAGTAGATAGACTGGGGAATGAGCATTTAAGACTGAACCTTGCAAAGTACACCCACGTCAGTACTTGTAGTGTTTGACTCATTTTCTTACGACGAATTATTTACGATACCCATATTTTGTAGTCGTTTCCCCACCGGTTACAAATAGTTAATGGCCGCTAAACAGTTTGAGTAAGAGCAAGAACTATGCAAAAAAAAGACACGTCTATGCGGATGCAAGCGCTCTGATTTCTCGTCTCGTGTTGCCTGCCTCGTTTCAAGATGAATAACCAGGACGTTGAAACTCGGAACTTTGTGTTCAAGAAGCAATACGTTCAGCTGAGGATCATGTTGTGCCCGTACCCATTTTTGCGCCACGCACTACGATGCACTGTTGTTGCACATGGTCAAGTTACATTCTACACGCAAAAGTTTATCTATCGCAGCAAATGATTCGGAACGGCGAAATCTCTAGCCCAAATTTTCCCAGCATTTTTAGCAGCGAAGCTGTTTAAGCTATCGATAACTTGCGCTTCGTCGTGCAAAACTCCACGTGTGGGTATGTGCCACAGGAATTGGACAAGCCCCACCACCGAGTACAGCAGGTGTAAGCGTAAACGAACTCCGCTCGGCGAAGGGGATCACGTGAAGCACGTAAAAGAGAGAAAAGGAAAGAGATAGAAAGAAAGAGAAAGAGAAAATAGAGATAGAGAGAGAAATAAAGGGAATAGAGACATAAAAAAGACAGAAAGGCCGAAATACACAGAAAGAGAGAGAAAGAAACAAACACGAAAAAGAGATAAAAAAACAGAG
Source organism: Rhipicephalus sanguineus (assembly GCF_013339695.2). Lineage (NCBI taxonomy): Eukaryota > Metazoa > Arthropoda > Arachnida > Ixodida > Ixodidae > Rhipicephalus > Rhipicephalus sanguineus. The sequence continues at coordinate 50,009,117 of NC_051179.1, forward strand.
AGCAAGACAAAAAGAGAGAGAAATAAATAAAAAAGAAACAATGAAAGAGAGAGAGAAAGAAGCAGAGAGAGAGAGAAAGATATAGAAAAGGGCACAAAAAAGAGAGACGAAAGACAGCAACACAGAAAGAGATGGAAAGAGATAAATAAAGAGAAACAAGGAAAGAGAAAGAATCGGAGAGAGAAATAAAGAGAAATAAAGATAGGAAGAGAGAGAAAAGGAAAGAAATAGAGAGGGAAGTCAAGAAATGGAAAAACATGTACATGAACCAGATACGAGGAACAGAGAGAAAGAGAAAGAAATAGGAGAAAAAAAGAAAAAAGATAGAGAAACAAGGAAGGCCACTCAGCTGCGCTCCTCCTTCAGGCTTGGCCAAGCAGCCATATTTTTTTTGCCTGTAAAGCGTGCACCATCGCACGCAGGAACGTGGTGAAACGAAGCACTGAACCAAAGGAGGAAAGTGCGTTTCGTGGTGCGCATGGTGGTGGCGTTGATGACGATGACGATGATGATGATGATGATGATAGAACAACCCCGCCGGATGCTTTTCGCCTTTGACCGGCAGAGCGAACGCGGAGCGCAGCGGAGGATGAAAGACGGCGATAGCAAGGAGAGCGCGAGGAGGAGGGAACGAGAGTGGCGAGACAAGTTCCATGGCGGCCCCCCGCAGCGCCACAGTAGTGCGCGCCGTCGTGCGGTCGCCGATGACGTCATGACTAAGGTATGCAGCGAGGGCGTCCTGCGATACCATATATGGAAATAAAGCGCTGCATGAACGGAGGCCCGTCTGCAGTGGCTGTTGTGGAACTCACGCACGCGCTGCCTTCTGCGGTCTCCCGGTTAGCGAGGCACTCGCGCTCCGCTCCGTCTGCGGCGGTTGATGTGACATGGGCTGCACAAAATTCTTCCTAATGTAAACCGTGTACCTAATACAAAATAGTCTTCTAAACAGCTGCGCTCAGAATTCCCATTAGGCAGTATCGTAACCGTCGGTGATTTTTTCTTATATACCGAAAACAAAAACTCGCAGGGTCCTCACATGGAATCGTCTAAGACGACTCGGCGAAAGCCATCTTATTTTTCTTTCCAGTCGATGTATTGATCCTCCCCCGTCATCCTCCGAAACCTTTATGCACCTAACGTGGTTTTGCACTGCCTCCAGGGTCGGAAGCATTGTAAGCTTACTGCCCGTCACCTGTTTTTGCACTTGCCTCCGCGATCAGCTCACCTTTGACTAAGCGACGATGGCATGAGCAGACGTTACCGTGTGAGGTCACGTGATGCGTCGTCACGATAACGTCACAAGTATTGGCGACCAATGACGTCATGATGACGTCATATGGTGACGTCATCGCGTAATTATTGTTTTGCATCCCTCGTGTTGACGCCACGACGCCGCCGACGCTCAACTTTCGCGTTTGATGAGGAATCTAAGGCCCTCACTTTAGTAAAGATGCAGGTCTAGGATTAGGGCAGCAACACGAGCGCAAGCACACAGATCAAGCAGCCATCGAGCCACTCGCTGCCGTATTCGGTGTCCTCCACTTCGTACTGGGAGAAGGGGCCGTCGTAGCCGTGCATGTGTAATTCGGCCCTGGCTCTCACCAGATTTTCGCTGCGCCTCGGTGTTGAAAGATCGATAGGCGACTGCCACTTTCCCGTGCACGGATTGAGCTTGAACGCTTCCCGTGTGCTGCTCCTGGAATACCCTGCGTCAGGTCAATAGACATCTTGTCAAACATGACAGGTTAAAATTATATTGAAAATCCCGGAGAAAACAACAATGTATTACAGTCAAACCCAGATATATTGAATCTGTACGGAATCGCGAGAAAGTTATATTTATAGGTAATTTGATATATAAAATAAATGCCCCGGGACAAACGGTGGCTTCCATCTTGGAGCGTCGGAGGGCTGGAAAGTTACTGCACGCAACTCGGGAACGAAAATGCAAGAGTGTGCAAAAAAAAAAATCGCTGATCTTGGCTTGCTTGCTTCTTCAGCGAAACGAGGTTGAATAAGCTCGTCTCGATCTTGTCGAGACAATCGAGGCGCAAAAGCCCTGTGCCTGTAACTGCACACACGACGAATCATGTTGAATGTCGATGTCAATTCATCAGCTGTACACGGGTGTGTCACCGCTTCTTTTGGGCGATTTTTTGCAGTGCACTTTGAGGATTTCGGCGTGGCGCCGCGTTCGATATATTGAATGTGCGGTGAAGAGCAGTTTAAGTAGGTGTGCACTATCCCGATACATTTGCAAGGGATTTTCAAGGGGATTTTACAACTGTTCGATATACACCGTAATTCGTTATATGCGGGTTCGAATGTATTGCCGACTTCCTCATTAGCGTGTGCGCACGTCTCTATTATGCTGAAACAGTGTTTCCGCAGCCACGTACGAACGCATTTAGTTATTCGCTCGGTTTTCAGCAAGGACCCTTAAACGAGCCAAAAGGACAGTTAATGCACCTTTTTAGGACTCATTTCGCCCATGCATCGCAGCGACAAGGTCGCAAATTTTGGTACATTCATCAGCTCTTCCGTCCGAAGTTAAGTACAGGCCTGTCTCTTTAAGCACACGAACCTTGGAGGACGGTCGTGGTTGACGTGGACTGTCCACGTAAAATTTGTGTCGCCATCCTTGCAGCACCATAACAGCGGCCATTGCTTGCGTGCCTGCGTAGAGCAATGACAGGTTATGCATTAAACGAGCCCCTCGAAACAATTCCCCTTCGAGGGCCTCGCGCCGGCATCCTTAATGCCTTAGGTTACGATGCGAGGGTTTATTGGTCAACTGCCGCCTCGTCCAAGGATCACGTACCACGTGAATCGCTCTAGCGAAAAAAAAAAAGAGTTTTCCACACTCGCCGCCTTGGCTACTAGCGGCGCTGGCTAACACTCCCAGTGATTACACGCACATAGATACCTAACGAAGTGGACGGAGACGCGCCTTCCATCGTAGCTCAATTGGTAGAGCATCGGACGCGCAATTCGAAGGTTGTGGGTTCGGATCCCGCCGACCAAAATTGTGATATTTCGTTCACTTTAATTCATTTCAATTTCAGACCCTTTTCATAATTGTAAAGCTAACTTTCCTGCGATGCACTTAGTGCAACTAATGGCGGCTAGTCACTTGCTGGAAACATCCTTTTCAGGCGCAGTTAGATTGAGCTATGACGCGGAAAATGTAGACTCAGCTCTCTTGACATAAACACGCATAGTAGACAAGTCCCGGCATGTGCAACTAGGACCTTGTCTCTATTTGAAGGAACGACAGGTGCCGCCATTAGTCGGGCGAATATGCAGCGCAGGGAAGTGCACTTACGGATTATTAAAAGGATCTATTACTACACTACAGTTAAAAGACGACAATGAATGTCTCCTATGCTTTCCTTCTCCTAATTGTCTGTTAGCTTCATTTGGTTGTACCACAATATTAGGTATAACAACCGGGACATGCAATTGGCTTTGTTGTAAGCACGAGACAACATCAAGCCCATGTGACTAAACTAAACCAGTGAGTACGGAAGCGTGTACCTTATTTTGCCCTAAATAGACGCGTTTCGTTCTGTGACCTTTTTTGTACTTCGCTGTTGGCCTCGTGCACGTAGTCCGAATAAAATGTTCGAGAAATCAGGCGCAGATTACGCCGACCGCTAATAAATATAAAAGTTTCAATCGGTGAAACCCGCTGATATCGAAAAACCGTGTATGTCAACATAAAAATTTGGGTTGCAGTGATTCTGTAAAGCTTACAAGTTTCCGATTGAAGCACTGTGCATGTATTTAATGTTTCTTTTGTGATGAGAGATCGTCGAATAGGAAATATCGCTGCACATGATGAAACCTCCAGAGGAATATCCTGTTCAACCATTTCTTATCACTTCGAGCCTCCATTTTCCCGTGAAATGCGGTCTTGTTCGAAATCAAATTTCTTCGATATATAGACGATTACGGAGTGGGCACATGTAGTAACGTCTAACCTATCCGGTTTTCATTTTAGGACAGCGAAAATAGAAGCGTAAATATACGTACGCCAGTATGCGTGTTGAAAGCATGGTCACGCGCGCTTGCGTCGTCCGGAGTGGATTTTGGTCAAAACGTAATCGAACACGCAGTAGGCGTGGTAGGCGGCGATCGCGGAACTGTGGCCTTTCGTGCACGCGCGTTTCTGCTGCTGGCGATGATGATTATAATGATGACGATGACGATGACGGTTGACTTGTAGAAACGGCACAGACATACTTTCGAAAAAAGGGTCGGGAATCAGAAGGAAACTAAAAACTAACAAGATGCGAAAAAAAAAGTAAAGCACGAAGGTAGTATCCCATAAAAAAATTATTATTATTATTATTATTATTATTATTATTATTATTATTATTATTATTATTATTATTATTATTATTATTATTATTATTATTATTATTTCACCAGAAAAACCAAGCTTTCCCAGAAAAATCGACAAAACGCCCAGATTGCCTTCAAGCGAGGTGACTACGTTGGCTTGTACCATGACTTGTCCACCACAGATTGGTCACTGGTAACTGACAAACCCAATGTTGATGATCAAGTCGATCAGTTTACGGAGCTTATCTTGACCAGCATGCGCAAGTTCATTCCCCAGTATACACCTCATCATTGTAAATATCCCTCCTGGTTCTCATCAGAACTTATAAGCGCACTGAAACATAAAGATCGTGCACACAGGAAGTATAAACGTTCTGCATCAACTCATTTGAAGGAAGAATTCTGTCGTTTTCGTACTCTTTGTAAACGCCTTTATAAACGGGATCACAGTCTATATATTTCATTTTTAGAAAAAAGTGCGTCTGACAGGCCGGCTGAGTTTTGGAAGTATGTGCGCAAACGGTCGAGCAAAAGTGGGGAGTCCTTCAGGATACTGGATCCAAATGGAGTAGAAGTTCAAGCCGTTGCTGACTGTTTGCCATGCATTTTTCATCTGTCTATAAGTCTCCAGCCTCTGTAGCTAGTAACGGTCGACAGGTTAAGGCAGTTGGCACAGCTGATGTTGTGTCGCTAGATGAAGATTCCATTTCAGAATGCTTTAAGCGCTTGAAACCATCCTTTTCAGCTGGCCCAGATGGCATCCCCTCTGCCATACTAAAAGCCTATGGCAGTATACTTGTACCAGTATTGACTACCATATTTAATAAGTGTCTGCATGCTTCAACGTTCCTAGCATGTGGAAAACTGCTCGTGTTTTCCCAGTGTTTAAGTCTGGCTGTAAAAGTGACGTCTCGAACTACCGCCCTATTTCCCTTCTTTGTGCCGCATCCAAAATCTTTGAGCTTGCTCTCACAAAATATTGTCTTTGATGTAAAAATTCATTCATTGTGAATCAGCATGGCTTTCTCGCTGGCCGCTCAACTGTCACTAATCTTGCCAGTTCATGATGCAAGTCCCCACGCCTATTTCGCAGAGAGGACAGGTTGATGCTATTTACTGTGCCCTTAGCAAAGCTTTTGATGTGGTCAGCCATTCGCTGCTTGTGGATAAACTTGCACACTTTGATGTTGATTCTTCAATTGTGAATCTCCTCCATAGCTATCTTCTTGATAGATTATGTTACGTTGCCGTTAATGGCCAAACGTCCTCTTTGTATAAAGCTACTAGTGGGGTTCCTCAAGGGTCGGTACTGGGCCCACTCCTCTTTTTAATTTATGTTAATGATGTTTCTTCTGTCATTCGGAATTCTTCTTTCCTTTGTATGCCGATGACATAAAGATATTAAGGAAATTCATTCAGTTATCGATTGTCGCTTGCTGCAATCTGATTTGTGTTCTTTTCTGAATGGTGCAGGAGCAATAACCTCTCCCTAATATTTCAAAAACCAAGGTAATGAATTTCACTCGAAAAACATCTAGTGTGCCATTTTTATATTCTGTCAATTCTGTGTCGTTGTGTAAGGTATGTGAGATCAATGATCTAGGTGTTCTTTTTGATAGCACCTTACACTTTTCTGCTCACGCTAAGCGTGTTGCTTTGCGGGGTCTTCGCACCCTAGGCTGTGTTTGCAGAATGTCTAGAGAATTCCGTTCTCCTGTGCCCTTCCGAAAATTGTACACCGCGCTATGTCTTCCTCAACTAGAGTATGCATCTGTGATCTGGAATGGCATTCCTAATTCCAGCAGCAACGCCATTGAGCGAGTCCAGAAAAAATTCCTAAGCATTTACAACCATCGTTTCGCTAGAAATGACTCTGGATCTCGTTCTAACGCTGCTGGATTATTATCACTGCCATCACTTTGCTGCCGACGAAATCGCGCTGATCTGTTATTTCTTTACAAGCTTGTGCATGGTATCATATCCTGCCCTGTACTGCTCAACTGTATTAATTTCCGAATTCCCCGTAAGCTGACCAGAGAGAATAGACCTTTTCATGTAACCGCCTGCCTCTGTGAACATTCGACCATTGGCAGGATACAACGTCTTTACAATGCTTACTTTTTGGAGCTCGATGTTTTTCACAGCTCCCACTCGTTGTTCTGCTCCGAGCTTTGCACTGTACTTACATAGCCTTGTACACTGTTGATATTTTTTTTTCTGCCTGAGCAGAGTTGTATATGTGCAATTTTATAACGTTTTTTATACCTGATATTTTATTATGAATGTTTCCTTGGTTTTTTGTTTTTTTTTGTTTTTTTTTTCGTGCGCCAGTACAAAGACCTTACGGTTGTTCCTGGGCACATTAAATAAACGTTTGATTGATTTGATTGATTGATTATTATTATGCAGGGTCTTATGGCACAAGGGCCAATTTTGGCCAAAGAGCGCCATGCGCATGAGTTTTCAGATGGCCGTGAACCGTGACATAAAATGAAAATGTACTGCATAGAGGCCCGACATCAATCGCCACAAGAGTGCGTAAAACATAAATACACAGATAAATTTATGATAATTATTAGAATTATGAGTATACAGACAAAGTTAATAAATTATGAAAACTACGATAATTACGATAAAATTGTGATAATTACGATAAATTATGATAATCTGGGAAATAGCAGTCAGCGCTACAAGTGCCTAAATAAGTACTGAGAAATTTGTGGTATAAGAAGCGGGACATCGGAAGCGTTG
>NC_051179.1:50016317-50033198 GCF_013339695.2 Rhipicephalus sanguineus
CGCGTCGTCAAGACGGTGGACTTCGACTCCTTCAAGAAGGCCGACGTGAGTCACGTTTTATGACCTGTCGTCGCGGCACGATTGCGAAGGTGTGTACAAATCGAGGGACAAAGAAAATAGATGGCAGCTGTTTGCAACAATTACTGATACTGACTACGTGGTGATGATGAGACGAACGCTTATTAACGTCTACTTTAATCATAATAAAAGGGACCCTGCAACATTATCTGAGCATGGTCAGAAACGCTGCTAATCGGTAGTCGAGGCTCCTCAGTACAACGTGAGCCGAACATTATAGCGCAGCACGCGACCTGGAATTTACCATTAATTCTCAAATCAGCTAGACAATATGCTACCTCTTCTCTCGACAAATGATGCCATAAACCCAAATGACGCCGCCATACACCCAAAGTCCACGGCGACTGGCTGATTTTAGCATCGTTAGCTGCATAGTTCCCGCGGCCACCGCGGGATGCCGCTACGTGCCTCGCGCGCGCGCTCGCGATACTACTGAAAGGTGAGCCCCGCCCGATCTAAAGGCACAGCCGTATACAATCCACCTCCAGCGATGACACTAAAAGTAAGCCGCGCGTTCGAAGAAAAAAAAAAGAGGTCAAGGTCACGACGCGCGCTGATGAACATCGTAGCTTCTTGCCAACTTGTCATACCCCCCCTGCGTAGCTTTCAGCAAGCATGCTGGTCCGAAAGGAGAAAGAAAGCGCTTAAAGCGTGCGGCAGATCCCTGTAACTCCGCTCGTGCTTGACAGATTCTAAAAATTCTTGCGGCATTCGATTCGTGAGGCAGAAACTCCTTTAATGAAGCCATGCGATGATTATTTGGAAAAGTGTTGCAGTGCCCCTTTAAATGAGAGAGAAAGACACAGATAAAAAACGAAGAGGGAGAAAGGAAGGAAGGAAGAAACAAGCGGAAAGACAGGGAGGTTAGCCAGTACTTAGACCGGCTGGCTACCCTATGCTGGGGGAAGAGGTAAGGGGGACAAAAGATGATAGAAGAGAGATGTTACAAAAAAAAAGAGCGCAAGAAAAGGAAATAGTGAGAAAAACAAGGAAAGGAGAATATGACACTGCTTAGAGTCTCTAAGACCAGTTGTCCGCAAGAAGCGCAATAATGCTTTCAAAGCCTTCTGTGCTGACGACGGACTCGGCCAAGGTCCCAAAACCCTTTCTTCCGACAAAGGGCGATTATCAAGTTTATCGAGATCATTCGAAAGTTCTTGTCTTGGCGTCATGTACGTACATACCAGGTTGGCTATCCTACTCTTGACCCGCCGCGGTGGTCTAGCGGTTACGGTGCTCGACTGCTGACCCGAAGGCCGCGGGATCGAATCCCGGCCGCAGAGCCTGCATTTCGATGGAGACGAAATGCTTAAGGCTCGTGTACGGATATTACGTTCGGGACTCACAGTTCCACTAAAGTTAAACTCGACACGCTGATTCTAGTGGGAAGTAAACGAGGACCAACATCAGAAACGTTCGGTTCGCACGAATACATAATACCAGCGCTCTTATTATATTTTTTTTTTTCAGAAAACGCTAAGCAAACTAGATCCTGTTGAGGCTTGTGACTTTTATGGCTATCTGAAATACATAATTTGCTTAACGAAATTCCACAGTGTCAACGTTCGAAGTGCCCAAGCCCACTGGCGCCGCCACAGGTTCCTCGACATTCTGCGCAGCAGGCGGAGTTCCAAAGATCGTCAAAGGTCAGTTACCTGCCTTTTGTTTGCTTAGGTATAAGAGTTGGGGTATGTTATTGTGGCTGACAAGTCACATTTGCGAGCGTAGGAAAAAGTGCTTGCAAATAGTATTCTCCAGTAGTGCAATGCGAAACAGTTATGTTGCATATATGGTTAGCGCACCTACGTAGACTATGAAATATGAATAGCGTAGGTGAATAGAGCATGCTAAATAGTGTAGCATTCCACCCCGGCAATGCCCCTATATACTATAGTATCGAAGCTAGATATTGCCGTAGGAAAGAAATATCTAGTAATCGCCTAAATCTTCAGTTATTTCTTGGTCTTTCTTCCTCTTTGAGAACCATTTCATTATAACCAATGTTGATAATCTCGAACATAATCTAGGCTTAATGCATTGCGACAGGATTTTGCAGCCTTGATGTGTGCTGCATTTCGTTTTAAACCTTTCGTAACGATAATACGGCCTGTTACGGAAATCATACTTGTGTGATTATTAAAGGGGTCATGAAGCACCCCTTGGGTTTGTTGAAAAAACAAATCCTGCGGAAAGCTGACACGGCTATGAACTGCTCTGCAAAATATTACAGTCGCGCGCCGCGTAAAGGCCACAAGCGGTGCGCGAAGTTGCCGTTTCCTCAGGCGCCCTCTTTTCAAACAGAGGCCGGTTCTCACTCTCGTCGGTGGGAGGGGCGTCTGCACGTTGACGTCGCGGATCTGCCAGTTTACGTCGCAAGAGATATAGCATGCTTATTGGCCGATAGCCGGATGAGATGCGCTTCTTGCCACGGGGTGCCGCCACTTGCCCGCGCCGCACTCCTCAGTCTGCTAAATTTACACGGTAGCCGCACTCGCGCACGCGAATCACAGCGGGAGAGCGATCGCGTTTCATGACGCGCGCTGACGTAACTTCCTGCCCCCGTGCCATCCCTCCCTGTCTAGCTTCCAGTGCGCTCGTCGGCACGAGAAAAGAGAGAAAGCGCTGAGAGCGTGCGCCAAACCCCCGTAACTCCGCAAGTTCTTTACGGATTCGAGAAATTTTTGCGGCAATCGATTCGGGAGGTAGTAAACTCCGATACTGAGGTCATTAGATCATTACTTGGAAAAGTGGTTCATGACCCCTTTAATGGTACAGTGGCACGTTTTAAAATTCGCGTGCATAATTTGTCACTATACGCACGGCGATCGTGGTAGGCTACAGTATCCGTCAAAAATTATTTTCGAACTGGGAGGTTGTTGTCATCAGCCAATGGATTTCGTTTTGTAACGTAGTACTTGTAGGAAATTCTTGTGATCGCTACTGTGAATGAGTGCCCCGTTCAATCAAGCAATGGCTAGTGGGCCAGTGTCTGAGGCAGCCGGACATTGTCATGTTATGCTGAGCTTCGAGAGCCATCCAATGCAATGAGAAGGCACCTGCCCCTTGAAGAAAAGTGTAAATCCTTAGAAAGTGCAGGAACCATACGTATACGTCTCCAAAAATTATGAAGAAGTATCCGTGCTCTGTAGAATCCGAGAAAAAAGTCTCCTACATCTTATAGCCTCTAGGGTAGCGCAGGAACCTCGACCCTTAGTGCGACAGTAGTGGCCAGGGTACTTTTGATCAATGACGAAGTGCATCAGCGAATGGGAGCTTCTCTTTTGATTTGTGGTTCTGACGTAATCTGGCTGTAGATGGTGTTATGTGTAGGTAAGTTTAGGGAGAAACGAAACAGCAAGAGTGCAAGAAAGTAGTTAATCTTGTAGTCTTTCCCATATGCCTAACAAAAGTCCGGATAGTGAGACGTGAACCAGTGAGCTGCGAGCCATCCCAGAAATGTGATAGGCCTTCGCGAACTATTCGCTTCAAAGCAAGCAAACCCTACTCCAGTTATATTATTATTTTTTTAATAATATTGGCTCTCTGTCCTTCCTGTTTATGAGGATAACTTAAATGACAAAAAGAACACTCGAAAATAAGTACCCTGGGAATTGTTGACGTCCATGCTTTCAACAAGCTTACTATTTCTTGGTGTCGATCTTTCTGCTTCTGTTCGACCGAGATTTTGACGAAATATAAAAGCAATCGATACCCACAAAAAGTAACACAAGACTTTACAGGCAAATGGAGAGTCGAAAGTGTGTGATCAACAGTGGACCAACAACGAATGCCTAAGGCTCAAGCAAACGCTTTTTGAATTATTGTCTTCAAATAAAACAACTGACGTAGATAACTGCAAATGTCGAAGTGTTGGCTCTAGTTAAACGGCATCCTTTGTTCGTCCCCTGCTCACAGCTATCACAGCTAGATGGACCTTTTCCGTATACCAATCTTGTAGAATGATCTTGCTGCTTTTTTAAACAAACCGGTTCGTTGTTTATTGCAGTTTCGTTCCGGTATCATCATATAACATAAAATCATTTTGGTGCTACGTCTGATGTATTTCCGTCGTACTATGTACAGACGAATACTTTTGGCCAAATCGAAATGAGAAAAAAAAAACTTTTTTCACCGTACTTGAACGTAAATACGGAAGGCGAACTCTCTGAAGAGGAACACTAAACCTTCCTTCCCGCAGGATACGCGTATACGCTAATGTATAGCTCCGTTACCGCAGTGGGTACAAAGCGCACCAGAACTTTGCTTGTCCTTGTAGCGACGCAAGCGCCGCTGCACAGCTGTGTCGTCATTCCTCACTCTTTTTTTCCCAGCATGCCTTTCTTTTCTGAACACCACGTTCGCATGATCACCCCGCATGGTTGTTGTGTTCACTTGTTTTGTATGCGTGGTTAATGCGCGCCGCTTTGACAATGTTTCTTTTTTTCTTTTTTGCATCGTCTGCCATTTTTTGACACTCGAGAACTTTTTTTTTTACGAGGCTGCGTAGTACTTAGTACACCTTTACTGTAGTCTTAGTTTTAGTGTAGAGTGAAATTAACAACTACTGTCATCGGAAAAGCGGCCCGCGCGAACGGTGATGTTGATTTCAAGTTATATTTTCGCATTTTTTTGCAGCCTACTGAAATATGTATCGGTATTTCTTCAGAGACAAACTTCCGCAGTACTCGCACTAGTAGCTTGGAAAAAAAAAAGCCTTTTGCGACATTTATAGTGCCACCTCTTGCTCACGCAGAACAGTAGTAAGCGCACACGCAAAGCCCCAGACAGAATTAGTACCGCACACACAAATTATTGCCTTCCGCTCAAATAATGAAAGAAATTAAGCTCTTTGTTTATGCGATTCGAGACTGCTCTCTTGTGCACCGGCTCAACCGAGGTTGCCAGCTAAATGCACGCAAGACAAAACGTAGGCCAGATACACACAGAGCGACCCCAGCAACAATAGAAATTCCCAGTGATACTCAAGAAACTTCTTTGGGCCGGTCGACCAGGGCTTATTTTCCAGGCAACACGTCGTCCCTACAACGTCACTCAAACATGATTATTGTCAAGTTAAACTAAATGCGGAACCCGCAGCTGTGTCTCTGCTTTATTGCAGTTTCGTGCTGCGCTTCAACATATGTTGAAGCACAGCTTCAACATATGCTGTTCGCTAAAGAAGTAAAATATTTTACTTCTTTATTCAAATGGAGGCTCTTCACTAAAATTGAACAGGTTCAGCTGGCACCAGCGCATAGCGTGCTATACTCCAGGCGAATAACGACGGTAAAATAAATGCTACACAATGGATACGAAACATGCCACGAACAAATACGGAATGTAAGACCAGTGAGACCAAGGTATTACCGAAAACTTTAGAGGTGCATTATGTATCGCGGGACGCGCAGGCGCATTATTCTACAGTACCAGTAATTGTCACTCAAAGATGCAGTGAAGTATAAAGACTCCATGCCTGCAATAAAAAAGCGCGGATCTTGGAGTATATGAGGAAAAAAAGGGGGGGGATAGGAGCACAGGTGTAAATTGTAGCGGTGGTCGTCCCCAGCGGTGCCAGTGACTCCGCCGACAATGGCGCCGGGCAGCGGCCCGGCGTGGCGTCAGATGTCTCTGACCGGCGACGAGGAGCCCGAGATGGACGCCATGCAGCGAGGAATCCTGCAGAGGCAGCGCGAGGCTGAGGAGCGCAAGCGACGCATCCTGGCCGCCTACCAGATAGCGGCGCGCAGCGGTGCCGGACCCAAGACCGTCTGCCTCGAGGAGTACAACAACCTGCAAGGTACGCACTCACCCCGTATCCCCCCGTGTTCATTCATGCGTATAAGAGAGTAAAGTTACAAATTTTGGACGTGAACAACTAGGTGTTTCGAATATGCCAGGTTATCCGTAAATACAGCAATGTGGCTTTGCCGCGCACACACTAATAATGTAAGAAAGCCACCTTTACGAGAAAAGTGAGTCTTATTGGTTGCTGCTATTCATTTTGGTCTCCCGATTTTCCCAATTTGTTGGCACATATACCCAAAGAAAATTGACCAGAATTGGTCAATTTTCTTTGGTTATATAAAAACAGACATCTATGCGGCTCTTTAGCCACCCTAAAATACATCTTCTGAGACTGTGAGGAAGACACACCCCCACAAAATCTTGGCCACTCCCTCACCTACGGCGTGGGAGGAAGTCCTCAACACAAGCAGCCTGGAGGTCCAGCTCCGGGCCAAAGCTATAGCGGAGCAGGTGGCCTTCAGGCATTGCCTGACGGACACCCTACCGCCGTAAACAATGGCAAATAAGGTTTCGACTCACTCGCTCTTCTTGCACGGTAAGAAATTAATATCGATGGCTAAAGGCTAAACAAATGCACACTTTTTTTTCTCAGTGTTCTTCACGGCATAAGAACCTTTTTCGCGTGCCGTTTTGTCTCCCAGAGATCACGTACTGGCACGTAAGTTTATAAATGCAAAGCCCTTCGACACTGGTCTCGATACTCGGCATACGACGCTCAGTCCGGAAGGTCACGCGGCATCATGATCACGTACGTTCCCAGAATCACGCTGTTGAGTGATTCACTCCAGCCCTCACTCAAGTGCCAGTTTGTCGCGATAAGACCTTAAAGCTCCTACGACTCTTCGCGAAGAAAAAAAAAAAAGAAAATGACTCATCGTTTTACTCAAAACGTACTAAAAATTTTATCTTATCGTTCTTTTTCTATCTCTCCCTTCCCCCATCCCTTTCCAATGGTCGTCACGTGACACCTGGCTACATCGCAGTACCCGAAGACGTGACGTTCGAAAACCCGTACAGCTGCACGACGGGATTCAAGGGCGGCATAGCTGCTGTCAAGACGCCGCAGAAGCAAAGGGCGGGAGCCCGGTAACTGCCTCCTCCGTCCCCACCACCCCTTCCTTTCCCCCCTCTCTTCTCACCCTCGTTACCCTCTCTCTCGCTTTCGAGTCACCACCGTCAGCGCCCTCACGCGGGCTATGCGAATCGGCAAGATAGACACTCCCCGACGATTGGTTGCGGTCCACAGTTCGACCAAAACGAAACGAAGTCTACATGCAACAAGCGCAACGCTCTGTGTGCTCTCTATAGTTCGACGACGTACCGACAACGAAGTGCTCACGTAACCCTTCAGACCGGTTAGCCAAGATCTCATTACCCCCTTGTGCCGAAGAAACATCAAAGTACTAACTGCTGTGAACGCCTCATACTTCTGGACGGACGGTCAAACGACGTGCGCGAAGTGTGAATGTTAAGTTTCTGTTGCATCGGGGGCGTCGCGCGTCGGTTTGTCACTACTCCTTGTACGCCTTCGTGATCGGACTCACGACGGTCTATGACAGGGCCAGAGACTTTCACGAGAGGCCACAGACATTAAATGACAGTCCATTCGTAAAGTGTGGCAACTAACGTCATTTTTACACCTATGAGTCCAACTGCGATGGCGGGCAAGGATTTGTGAGATTGCTCGCGTGGCGCCTCAGTTATTTTTGTTGCTTGTAATTTTTTGTTGCTACTGTTTACATTTCTTGTTTGAAGAAACAAAAAAGACACCTACATTATCTGTCAAGCTGAAGTCAGAGCTTCGTGAGTAGACAGAGACGACACCAAAAGTTGTCCAGTGTTCAGCCATAATGTTTACATTGCTGTTTTTAAATTTTAGCTCAATAAAAAAGATGTGTACTTACATCGCGGAAAATATGGTTTTTTGCATGTTCTTTTTTTTTTCATGTAATGAACGTACGCACACACAGATCATCACGAGTGCACAAATATGTGTGTGATATTGTGTGCCTACTTTAGATAAGCTAACATCAGATAACATTCGCCTCAGCCAACGTGTATGGACAACATAACGCGGAAAAGCTGTTTATAACAAATGTTCGCTATGTAGTTGTGCGGGACGGTAATATGAGGATGGTTTCAGGCAGTCAGTACTTGGATTAGAAGGGTACATTTTTCATTGTCCCGCGTTAGTGTAACAAATTCATGAGCCATGCCCGCATAAAAGAAGTCCATCCCGCTAATCCCTGCGCGGTTGTGAGCAGCAAATGACCATGTTAGTCCGATTTGCCAGCTGTTAGTTTGTGCCGGTAAACGTGTAATTTACATAATTACCTATCGAGTACAAGTTGTCCTCGCCATTGAATGTCGCGGAAATGTTGTGGCAATGTAAATATTCTTAGGATAAGACTATTCTTAGGATAAGACTGAGGCGATGGAAGCGTATGCTTCGTTCCACTCTATTGAACTACTACATGAGCTAAGACTAAAGTAGTAAGAGGCATGCGCATAACATGAATAAACTTGGGGTGGAGTCGAAGAAAAAGTTGGAAAAGAAACAATGAATGACGTAATATAACGCTGATGTGAATGTGAAATAAAATGATGCATGTGCGAGGTGCGTGCTGTTTACAGATGATAAGAGGACGTTCACAAAAACACGCGTTTTGCAGTAAATACGAATCGTCTTGTATTAATGAATACGATAATCTTCGACAACGGCGAGAATGAATAGCAAAAATTAACAATCGCTGCGCCACAGCAGCGTCCAACGAGTTTCTTCTGAGCATTTTCTGCAAAGTTTAGCGCACAGAAGTCCAAGCCCGCGGAGCGGTGAACAGCGGGGCCTCTACGCAAGCTGTCTTCTCGACACCATCCTGAAGAAAAAGCCTCTCTGTTTGCCCTACGAACAGGTGAGCACGCTCTCTGCGCCTGCGCAGACGAGATACAACAACACCCTGCTAACCCCGCTGGCTATACTTCGCTCTCACATTGCCGTGGTGTCTCTTTGCGCGCGCTGCCTGTGTGCGGTTTTCTTTTTTTTTTTGTCTTTTCTTTTTGACGTCACTAACCCGGTCATGCGTCGACCGAGTACCGCTCTGCGTTAACGCTGCTTCTTGATTTTGATGCTTCCCGTCCAATGACAGCTCTTGACAGTTGGGAGTTACTAGCGTGGGCTCTTATTTTATTTTTTTTTATCTGTCACACTATCGCGCATATAATTCGCTACAAGGACAAGTTGTAAACGATAGGCAATCATTCGTAAAATGTATTCTTACTGAGATTATAGCTGTCGGTCCGTGACATTGGCTCCCGCCATATCCTATATTTCTGTTTGCGGTTGCCGCGCCAAGATGACTTGCGATATTTCATTATTTCGCGCGTAGCTACAGCCCAATCATCGTAAGTGCTCAAAAGGACTCACCAAGAGCTCATGAATGGCTCGTGAATGGTTTATGAAGGTCTCGTAAATAGTTCACCTAAGATATCACTAATATATCATATAGGATTCACTATGTGTTCATGGAAAGGCTCACGGAGCATTGATAAAGAGCTCGCAATGAGCTTAGGGAAACCCTCGTAAAAAGATTTATGAATGACCCATAAATTATACCTAAAATATACATGCTCTTGGTTACATAATAACGCACTCATAAACGGTCCATAAATGGTTCGAAAAAAACTTCACGGAGGACTCTATCCCAAATCCCGCTGCTGTATCGTCGTTATAATGGTCGTAGGGCTACCACAAGGCCCCCAATTAGTGTACTTATTTCAACATTGTTTAAGTATATGTCACGGTATTAATTTATCTCTTTAAGTATGAATGGTTATCATGAAGGTACAAGGAAAACCTTGGACCACTGCTGTTCTTTATTGCAAGCGAGTAAACAGTAAGTACAGCTTCATAACGGGTATAGCAGCACAAAAAACATAAATTTGTAAGTATCAATTTGAAACAGCGTGTTTATTGGTTGATTTGAGGATTGTTTCATTTATTCTCTTTGTTAATTGTGCGGAAAACTGAAACAACAAGAAATGGACGTGTGAGTTTCCGGAACTCATGCACTCAACAATCATAATAGACCTACAATAGAAAAACAAAACAAAATTATTGGGCTCACTAGAAAGAGAAATGATTAGGTAAACAAAACGATTGGGTGAGTAAATGAATTTCACGCTAATTTGTGAATAGCAATATCGACATAAATAAGCGAGGACAGTGTTTTCACCAAATATTGAGAAAATTGAAGTCAATCAAACAGACATGTGCCCACGTCGAAAGAACTGAGCTATACTGCCAAACAAGACAAAACACTTGAGAGATATTTGATTTGAGCATTTGATTGTCATCGAATTCTGTACTCGGCAAGGGACGCGAAGTCATGCTGCATACTCTAAGGCATTCTGGGGCACAGAACCGGAACACATCCTTCTCGATGCAAACACACCTTACACAAACACACACGTAAAATGAGGCCGGTTTTGAAAGTGCCCGAATGTCCATTAGTACGTTTTATTCCCTTTCTGTCTGAACTGTGTTCGTACTATTTAATTTAAGAAAGCGTTCAGTATAATGTAAATGCCCGAATGAGGAGAAATGTATCTACAAATCGGAGGTCATCATTTCAGATTTTGCTTATTTTCCCCACATCAATACACTAGTTGCATATTTTGACTATCCCCGCCACCGTCTTGGTACAAAGGCAGCAGCGTTCGGGGCACAGCAGTTCAAAAGTCATATACACAATTTTAAATAATAAATCAAAAACCATCTATCAATAACACTCAAGATGACTACTTACATCTGAAAAGAAAACATTCAAAAGGAACCGTATTTAAGGAACCGTATTTTTTCGACATTTCACGTAAACTCTCATCTGTTTGTCTGAATTCATTTAATCAATTGAGTAGTCAGCATTGACTTTTCAAAAAAAAAAGGTACTGCTGCAGCTAAGTTTGAAAGCAAGAACGCGTATTTCTTAGCTACTGTAATCGCATTGATTGCTATGCGGTAATAAACGGTTGAAGCTTGTGTCTTAGACATACGCACAGACTGAATATTGCTAGTTCTGTTCAGCAGTGCAAGGAGAATGTTGCCAAGGCAAGCGTCGTTGAAAGATTCTGCAACACCAGTAAAAAATTTGCAAAGATAAAGATATAAAAGCTGTTATCGCTAGGTTCGGCCAAAAATATAAAATTGTTGAGATGCGTTAGAACGGGGTGAAAATAAAAGCACATCGCGGGCCATTTTACAGAACAAACCATCGCCGGTTATTTTACAGAACAAGCCATACAATTCTTTTGCATCATCTTAAGCTGCATAATTAACGACAGCAAGTTGCTCAACTCCTCAAGTTATTAGTAGTGTGCGTTGTGGGGATAGTTGGTACTGGTTTAGTGGGTAGGATCGAGCATTAAAATTTAGACAGGGACGAAAGAGCAGAAAGGACAGGGATTCTCGAGCCATATTTCGAAACAAATTCTCCTATAGTCAAAATTGCAAGGTGTTTTAGGAAACGTCCATTCGCGTGAATTAATGCAGTGATTCGAACGAAGCAACTGCACTTCTCTTATCTTTTCTTTCGCTCGTACCCTTTTTATTTTTTATAGCTCAGTTACACACAGTTACGTTTTTTTTTCTTATTCTTATTCGGAATGTTGCCCTGTGGCATTACGCGAGTGAATTATGCGTTAAATTACATTCCGTGAATTCTGACAGGGATATAAGTTGTGCGGACCTTAGATTCACATATGGTAGACAGGTGGTCTCGACTCAGGTGTAGCCCCTGCTTCCAACAGGTATAGTGATACCTATTTATGCTAGCGCAGTCCCGTGAAATCGCAGTAGATATGCTGGAGCATTTGCGAGAGCGAACTGGCGACCCAGAACACGTGTCTTAGCAGCTGCTACTCTCCTTGATGCCAACGTGAGAGAAATTGATGATTCTTCAAAAAAAGAAGAAAAAACGCGGATAATGGGGCTATCATTAAAATTGCATTATCCCTACCTTTCCGTCTTTCCCAAGACACTCCCAAGAATGCCTTCGCCAAGTTCCAGCAAATGGACCAGGCTACCAAGCCGGCAAGGCCCAGGTGGGTATGAAGCGCTTTGAAACGTTTTTCATCGCATGTAACCGTAGCTGGAATGTGCGTTCTTGCTTAACACACGTTCCACAAATCGACGTAAAATGCTGCGCGTTCTATATTCGAAGGATATCTGAAACGCCTCTCGCCGGCGCATGTACGTGTTTCGATAAATTTCACGTTTTGTTCTCTACACATACTTTTTTTTTTGCGAGCACTTGCCATATTACATTTATAGCGAAATTCGTCGCTTGTAAAACGACTCGTCCGTCGTTCAACCAATTGACCCATGTCAAGAAAAAAAAAGTCTGCTCTTTCTACGTCTAAACCTATTAAAGAGGCAGCTCTCTTCGGCGACACTGTGGGTAGTTTGTAAGCCCGCATATAGCATCTGTCGTTAACAAACGAGATAATGCGGTAATAAATAGCTTCAAGTTCGCTTCTGTGACAACTACATGAAGCCGCAAGACTGTACTGAAGGATTTCATCACGGTGTACCTTCACGATTGCAGCTTTAGCGTTCCAGTTCGCGGAGGACCTACACGGAGTGCGAGCGACATCAAGGAGATGCTCCTGAACTGGTGTAAAAGCAAGACCAAAGGATACGAGGTGAGGGGGTGAACGGTGAACACGAGCACCTGAACAACACTGCATCCATTACAAAAAAAAAATTGGCAGATCCCACGCGTTGTCGGGAACCGGTGTCATGCGAAGCAGTCAGCGAGTACTTCTATGCTGTATTTTATGACTTTGAGCCAAGCGTTACGAAGGTGGATCGACGTGTTTTTTTGGAATTGTAGTAGCTGCGTGCACATCGTGGCTTACCAGGCACGTCGACATCACGGGCATTTAAAGGGTAACTTATGGTACGACGTAACGTCAGCCCTCATGTTAGGGTACATACGTCCGTATTATCTAAACTAAGTGAACTTTATGGTGCAAGTCATGTGAATATCATACGTAACTTTCGTTAATGTATTCCTCCGGGGTCAAGCAATGCTTCAATATTGCTTGCGCAATCATAAGAATACAAATGTAATGGTTATTAGACTGCTATAAAAGCGGAGTCAACACTGGAACCACAGACTTTAATCTGATATGACGCCTGTATCGTAAGAATACATATGTAGTGATTATTGCTTTCTTGTAAAATTAGATAGCCAGCACCATAACCACAGTTGACGTTGCACCGACATTACGCCTGCATAGGCTGTTTTTCCAAACTTGTTTATATACCTGGCGTGGCTCTGCAGTAGAATGCCCGATTGCTACCCAGAATGCTTGGGTTCAATTCCTACTAGTATCCTAATTTTAATGCTTTGCATTCGTCAGGTCAACGCTGCCGATGTCGGTTTTGATAACGCTCTTGCATTTAAATTACCAATGTCTGTTCTCACCGCACCTGGGTAGATATAAACTGTCAATTACCTGCGGCGCACACCCGTACACCGCGACCAGTGGCAAACGGGTATGTGCCACACGTGTCTGGAGGAAAGCGTTGGACGACCTACGCGACAGGATTTTCACATTACTCTTGTCATGAACCGACAGTCATGTTCAAGTCCTCTTATCGTCCCATGCCAATTTTGGTCTACACCAAGTTAAGGAGGCGATCATGAGAGCACCTAGACATAGATAGATAGATAGATAGATAGATAGATAGATAGATAGATAGATAGATAGATAGATAGATAGATAGATAGATAGATAGATAGATAGATAGATAGATAGATAGATAGATAGATAGATAGATAGATAGATAGATAGATAGATAGATAGATAGATAGATAGATAGATAGATAGATAGATAGATAGATAGATAGATAGATAGATAGATAGATAGATAGATAGATAGATAGATAGATAGATAGATAGATTCGCTAAGAAATGCTTCGCATTTAAAAATAAAGCGGTCGCACTGAATTTGTTGTCGTAGCATGCGCAGGTTTAAACGTGGACCACGAAATGGCCGACGATAACTTTGCCCATGCGTCTTTCACTGTACTAGCCGAGGCAGCTGCTGCGAACTGTGAAGATAAAATGCTGTTATAGTTGCCACCGCCCTTAGAGCTTGACGATTGCGCTTCCGCGCTCGCTGTCGCGTAAAGAAAGGGCGTTCTCATTTAAGTCAGCTGGTATCCTCGAGAGACGTTTAATAAGGGACACTAAAGAGAAATATTAAGCCGAGCTATAGATTGAAATATTAAGCTTGCGTAGCAACCAATTTACCATTCCTGGCGAGAACAGAGCATCTGTAATCGAGGAAACAATGAAATTGAGAAATTGGAGTGGAGCCCTCTGTCATGCTCCGTGTCAGATAATCTATTGTGATTATACCCAACGGCATGCAGATGAAAAATGAATTACATAAATTTTGACAAAAAAATAAACGTGCCGTAAACCAAAGCTTTTGCAACATACTACGGCCGTGGAGCTCTCAGACGCCCGCTGATTCACAGAAATCGGCAGCCGAGGTGGTGACGCCAAGTCCTCCTTTCGGCGCCAGCGATTCATTCGGTGGCTGTTTTCGGCGTAAGTACACTGTTTATTCGTGCGCAGAGAGCGGTGACATACTTTAACGCAGGCAAATAATCAACCTAACCAAACTTAATATTTTCCTTTCATGTCCCTTTAAATAGAAACGCCACTGCGGGTATCAAAACGGGAGAATTGCGAATTGCGGTATATGTGCTACAGAACAGAAGTGCAGTTCACGTTTAACAACTCTTGTTTTGCCCCGCGCAGCACGTGGACATCCAGAACTTCTCGACGAGCTGGAACGATGGCATGGCGTTCTGCGCGCTCATCCACCACTTCTACCCGGACGCCTTCGACTACGAGCAGCTGGAGCCCAAGAACCGAAGGCACAACTTCGACCTCGCCTTCCGCACGGCCGAGTACGTGTGCTTGTCCTCCCGATTTTGTCCCTGGAAACCTATAGGGAGAACGCGTCACTATTTTTCCCTTTGTTGGTTTTATTTCACTTGCAGTAACTATCCATTGTAAATAACGGTGATAGTTCAACTATTCTAGATTCGGTACGGTACATTAGTATTGTGAAGCACTAAAGCTGGTACAAAAAATAAATGTGCGCAAAAATTGGCGTACCTACAGACTCGCTCTTCCATTTTACCCTTCACAGTTGTTATCGCTCAAGCCTGAAACGAAGCAGGTCGTGGAAGCTCAAGTCCTGTTGTTTGACGCTCATAAATGCAACGCGGTTGGCGATTAAGATAATTACCTATCCTAGGATGTCAGAACCATGCTCTTAGTGCAATCGGCCTTTTACATCTTCCTGTGCTGCCCTCTGTCATTTGCTTAAGGTTTGGTAGGGACAGGGACAACCGGTATTGCCAGAACGAAAGCCTCCGAGATGAAGAGACGTTTCGCAACCTTTCCGCTAGGGGTAGTGCGCATGCGCCGTGGCATCGGGATAAAGGCGGATTGCCAAGCCACTCTCGCATACTTAAAAAGGCAAATGCTCATGTTTGCTCACGCCTGGTGATGTCGCCCGTCGCGTACCTATCCAAAACAACTATGTGCCGTGGGCGTCAGCAGGGAGCTGCAAAGGGGGCACCTGCCCCCCGCCCTCCCCCTGCCGCGATGCAACACGGATTTTCACCCCCCAAGACAACCTCCTGCTGACGCCCATGCTATGTGCATGCATGCATTTTTGTGTAATACCCATAGGCGCGCGCACGGGGGGGGGGGGGGGGGGGGTGGCAGGGGGGGGCGGCCGCCCTCCTAGTCACCAAGAGGGGAGGGGCAAAATCTGCCTCGTACATTGACTTAGTAGGGGGGGGGGGCGCTGCGATGAACCTTCGCCCCCACCCACCTGATGGGGAACCCTGCGCACGCCTGTGGTAATACCTCACCACTCTATTTCAGTCCATACGGTTATTCAACGCAGCGAGTTAAAACTACAGTCAGAAGCGTGTCACTCGTGAAATTACGAATTGATGTCATTCTACATATTGCTGTACATCGGATATGTTCGTCGACAAAGAAGAAAGCGAAATATAGAATTCCTAGCTTTCGATTACATGTCTGTAGGCTGTATCGAAGCTCTCTGGATCTGTTTGGGAGGGGCAATATATTCTTGCAGTGTCTCGCGATCTCCCGAGTGACCACACTGACGTCATCCGTTTCTTCTCCAGGGAGCAAGCGGGCATCTCGCCGTTGCTCGACACGGAGGACATGGTGCTGATGAAGAAGCCCGACTGGAAGTGCGTCTTCACCTACGTGCAGAGCCTGTACCGCAACCTCGTCAACAAGGACTGATCCCCCGTCGTAGAGAACCGACAACTCACACATATCTAGTCTCTCTAACGTTTACTTTTATCGTTGTATTTTTCAATTGTGAAGAAAGAAAGAAAAAATGAATACACTGCGCGTTCACGAGTGCACACAACACCCCTCGCATTTCCTCGATACGCAATAATATTGTGTGTTTCTTACGAAGGGCTTCCTTCACTCGAGAGATGGGCATTTCTTTCGTTTGTATAAACACGAGACTTTTATACTTGTCTTGCGATGTTTGCTGTAGGATAGTGTACTGATGAACAGCGGAGACAGCCGGGGCCTTGGATGAAGAACTGCATTTGGAATGCAAGATATGCAAAATGACTTTGCCGTAGTTGTTCCTTGGCTTGTCGGCTCATAGTTGAGAGCGAGTAGACAAGAGGCGTGTTATTTCTCAACAGTAGTATTTCTTGTGCCCATAGCTTACACGGTATAGTTTCTTCCGCGCAACATCTTCTGCGCTTACTGCCACGTGTAAAGATAGATCAACGTTAATTAGTCTCACTGAATTAAGCCGGACGGGCAGAGATCGATGAAGAGAAAATAAAGATTAAGTATCCTTTCATGCTATCCTGCACCGGGGTGGGGAAATTAGGGTTCGAAATAAGG